>NC_068989.1:68730266-68744656 GCF_001194135.2 Octopus bimaculoides | reverse complement strand
TTTTTTTTTTTTTTTTTTGTAAATATACTTTTCTTTCTACTCCACACTTTGAAAATTCTTTCAATAATCTTTTGTCTTTTACCTGGATTACAGTCATGCAAGGGCACAGCCTTGAAGGGTTTAGTTGAACAAACTGGTTCCAGTAGTTATTCTATCAGTCTATTTTGCTGTCCTGTAAAGCTATATGGACATAAACAAACCGAAACCGGTTGTCAAGCAGTAGAGAACACTAACACAAAGACACACATGCATTTTCCCTCCATAACCTGAAAATCTGTCTGGTCATGGGGAAATATTACCTTACATAGGCGCAGGAGTGGCTGTGTGGTAAGTAGCTTGCTTACCAACCACATGGTTCCGGGTTCAGTCCCACTGCGTGGCACCTTGGGCAAGTGTCTTCTACTATAGCCTTGGGCCGACCAAAGCCTTGTGAGTGGATTTGGTAGACGGAAACTGAAAGAAGCCTGTTGTATATATGTATATATATATATATGTATGTGTGTATATGTTGTGTATCTGTGTTTGTCCCCCCAACATCGCTTGACAACCGATGCTGGTGTGTTTAGGTCCCCGTAACTTAGCGTTTCGGCAAAAAGAGACCGATAGAACAAGTACTAGGCTTACAAAGAATAAGTCCTGGGGTCGATTTGATTTGACTGAAGGTGGTGCTCCTGCATGGCCGCAGTCAAATGACTGAAACAAGTAAAAGAATAAAAGAATAAAGAATTACTCAGAAACAGGTGAAGTTTCTGACAGGTACCTGGTGTAGAAAATCTGCCTCAACAAATTCCATCCATGCACGAAAAAGTAGACATGAAAATGATGATAATGATGATTACACACACACACGACAGTTTTCCACTGTTTCCATCAGCGGAATTCACTCACAAAGCATTGGTCAAGTGCTATAAAAGATGACACTTGCCACACGTTGGGGTTGGACCTAAAACCATGTAATTGCAAAGCAAATTTCTTAACTACACAGCAATGACCATTAAAGAAAAAAAACAAATTTGCAAAATATATGATTCGACAAGATAATCAATATGGAAATTCCAGCTTGGAGTGGTGGGGTTTGTTATCTTCTTTGGGTTTGCTGGTTAAGAGCCCTTGATACTGCTGATTATCATAATCGCCACCACCCTCCTCCTCCTCCATCATCATCACTACCACCATTATCATCATCATCAGTCATACTTTCACTGCCAATGTCAGTTTTATATCAAACTAAGTTAGTACAAGAGTACTTAAAAATTGTTGGGTGTCAGAAATAAATCTTAAGCTTTTTTTTCTCTTTCAGAAAGCAATAAAACTAATGGTAAATTAGTTGAAAGGAAGGAGAAGCGCAGCCACTTTCTTTGGTTCAATTATTTTCAACATTTCTTATAAACTATAAACTAAATAACAAGAGATCTTGTACTGTTCCTAAACATTGTATACAATAAGCCTTTTATTACTATAATTATTATTATTATTATCATTATTCAAATTTCACTGAGGTTCACATTGCTTTTCATCCTTTCAGTAGGGGTTGATAAAAGTATCAGTGAATTACTCCTCCCACCAAGATTTCAGGTCTTGTGCCCATAGCAGAAAGGAATATTATAATTAGACTAAGCCTACACTTCTAAAATTTCCACATCTTTTGCATTTAGTTACTCATATTTAATTACCTTATAGCAATATTTCTCAAAGTAGGGTTTGAGAAACTGCAGGGTCCTATAAAAGAAAATTATGGAATTCAATGAGATAAGGTGGTTTTCCAATAAATAATGTTTTAATGAAGAATAATTTTTATGAAGAAAAGAGAAATATATATAAATCAGGCTGATGAGGAATAGACAAATGGTAAGAATTTGTTAAATCCGAAACCTGGTTCCTGTTTAATAATGATTTTTTTAGGTGATTTTAAATGTCTTGCCCGCTCACGTTTTTGGTATGCTGCTATATTTCATGTTGAGAACTTTTTAGGTCTTAATAGACACAAAATGTGATCTATTTCTAGCGCATTAATTGTCCACGTTAGTGGTCGACGTTGTTTTTAAAATGTACCTTAATCCCCTGAGATTGCAGATAATATTTCTGAATCTCTTTGATTCTTTAAATGTGCTGGCCCCCTGATAATTAACCGATATTAATTAATATATTAATATATGACTAATTACCAGATCTTATAATAATTATATATATATATATTGGTCGCATTACTTAAATAAATGGAGTAGCACGAAACGTGCGTACTGCAATAACCTTTAAAATCCGTGTTGCTTTTTGATTTCTGATCACCTTGTTTTTGGAATTGTTTGGATAATACCATACTATATTCTGGTGCCTATACTCGAGTGCCACATTCAATTTTGAATCTAATTTTTTTACTGAACTCACCTATTATAAATATATATATATATATATATATATATATATACACACACAGAGTAATACCTCAATTTACAAGACCCTGGGGTTTATGAGTTTTTATGAGATTTATTTTCCGTTTATGAGTTCTTGCTTTATGAGTGGTCTCTGGGAACAAATTAACTCATACATTGAGGCATTACTGTATTCACCATTTTCTAATAATTTACACCAGTTTCTAAATGAGTTACATATTTTTCTGTTGTTTCTTTTTTCACTTAAACTCTCTCTCTCTAAAACGATTTTTATTAAAGGTTTTATTAAAGGAGTTGGAAGTGGAGCCAGAAATTAAAGGTAAGGGGTTAGTGATTTTTATAAAATCACGTATATATATATATATGTGCCACCCCACCCCGTCCTGACATCACAGGATAGTTGTAAGCATGCATCACTGTTACACAAGCTGTGTCCATTTTCAACCTTGAAAACATGTCCAGCCACAGAAAAATGTTACCTTGCTTGAAACAGAAGGTTGCCTACAAAAAGGGCATCTGATCACAGAAAATCTGCTTCAAAGAATTCCCTCTGACATATGCAAGTATGATGAGAGTCATATATATCTTTTTAACTTGTTTCAGTCATTGGACCGCAGCAATGCTGGGGGTTTGGTCGAAAGAAAATCGACCCCAGCACATTTTTCTGAAGTCTGGTACTTATATTAGTCTCTTTTGTTGAACCACTAAACAAACTGTTGTAGCACTGTGGTGAGGGACAAACACAAAAACACATACACAGCTATATTCATACACACTCACATGTAAATACATATTCATACAAACACACACACACACGCATGCACACGTGCGCACACACATGCACACGTGCGCACACACACACATAATGGGCTTCGTTCAGTTTCCTTTTACCAATTCCACTCACAAGGCTTAATTTGGTTGGCTTGAGGCTATAGTAGAAGACACTTGACCAAAGTGCCATGCAGTGGGATTGAACCATGTAGTTGGGAAGCAAACTTGGTACTACACAGCCGTGCTTGCACCTATATAAAGTAAATATGCCAGTACTTGGCATGGAAGAGAGAGGCAGATATTAATATCACAACAGCTGGGCATAAACAACCACAATGTTTATAGGTGAGTGCTGGTGTATCATTGATTTCAACAATCTTCAGCTCTTATCAGTATGGAAAACTTATTGAAGTGGTGGGGAAAGGCATTTTTAGATTAGATATAAGCTGAAATATTTCCAGAGAGACAAAGAGAGTGGAATGAGGGAATAGCAGGTGGAAGAGGGAGGACAGGGCAACAACGGGGAATAGCGAGAGAAAGAGAGACTGAATGTGTGTGTGTGCGTGTGTCTAAGACAATATTAATTTGCTATTGGCAAATAATTTTAAAACAAAATGATACAAAAGAAATAATTAAAGAAAATTGTAACTGGAAATCAAAATAAAGTGATACTATCTAACAAGCATTTTTTTTTCCCCCAGTTATAATCTAAAATGTTTTTAGAACATTAGGGCGAATACACAACACTACAAATATAAATATGTGTGTATATAGAATAATAAAAAAAAAGGTGGGGAGGGGGAAAGGCAAACAAGGGCAGAAGTAAAAACAAAACAAAAAAAGCAATGTTGTTAATACAACTAATACCACCACCATTGCTACCACTAAACTAACACATCCTAATTGCGCCATCTAGGCATTTAAAAACAACTGGAACATCAAGGAATGCAGAGTACCACAGTGTGTGAGTATGTGTGAGTGCATGCCTGCCTGCCTGCATGTGTGTGTGTGTGTGTGTGCGCATGCGTGTAAAGAATGATAATTAAGCAAAATGATAGAGATGACAAATTATGAGAGATGGGGTGGAAGGCCCCTCCCTGCCACCATTTTTTTGGAGATATTATGACAAAAGAGAAATATTATAAAATAATAGAACTGATGTCAATATAGGTCATTTTCCTTATTTTTATTTTCATTCCTCTTCTTTGTAACAAGGGCATATATTTACTGCAGGCATGTTCAGCAATGTGCTGACAGTGATATCATTACTTGATGGAGGGTGGTCAATTTTGCTTTTTCTCCTGGGTGGGTGGGGGGAGGGGTGTCATGTCAGTGAAATTGACCACCAATTGAGCATTGGGGGAGTCGATATAATGGACGACTCCTTTCCCCACATAATTTCAGGTTTGTACTTCTAGTAGACAATATTATTATTATTATTAAGGCAGTGAGCTGGCAGACTCGTTAGCATACCAGGTGAAATGCTTAGCAGTATTTTGTCTGCCACTACGTTCTGAGTTCAAATTCTGCGGAGGTTGAGACTTTGCCTTTCATCCTTTCGGGGTTGATAAATTAAGTACCAGTGAAGCATTAGGGTCAATATGATCAACCTATCCCCTCCCCCAAATTTCAGGCCTTGTACCTATAGTAGAAAGGATTATTATTATTATTATTATTGTGGTAAGCTAGGAAGAATTGTTAAAGTGTTGGGTAAAAAATGCTTAGTGGAATTTCATCTGTCTTTACATTCTGAATTCAAATTCTGCCAAGGCTGACTTTGCCTTTCATCCTTTTAGGGTCAATGAATTAAGTATTAGTAAAAGACGGGGGAGTGGGGTGATGTAATCAACTAGCCCCAGCTCCTCCCTCCAATTTCAAGCCTTGTGCCTATAGCCTATAGTTTATTATTATCATTATCAGTAACACCTGCTATTGCATGTAGAACAAATCTGGTTATTGGCTGAGTCCATTGTGAGGATAATCCCACTGCCTTCCTATGGCCAGGAAGAGCAGGCTGTTTTCCTTTGCCTGGTGGCCTTAGTGAAAGAGGTTGTGTGGTTGACAAAGTTGAAAGGGCTGAAGACAGATACTTTCCTCTTTGACCAAGCCCGCATCCACTTTTTCAAATTTCACTTGAAAAAGAAATTGAGGGTAACAAGGGAAGTTCTTCACCCCCTTCCCCCAGCAATTTTGTAAAAAGGTGGGTGAATATTGCAAGAATGGCCCGAGTGAATTGGCCTACTCTAAGCATGCACCTGTGGACAAAGCGGAGAGGGCACTTACCCTAGTGGCCAGGACTGTTGTTGACTTGTGGGGTTTTCACAAGCAGTTCTAGGTCTCCCTCTTTTGGGGAATCTTGTTGTTATATTTGATTAATATTACTGTTTTTCATTGTTTACGTGACTTTCATGTAACTCCACATTATTTTTGCCCTGTTTTGTCTATAATGTTTTTTAAGTAAACCCTTCGTGGTGAATAAAGAAATCATTATTATTATTATTATTATAAGTTGCTATCTTTTAGTTTGTTAACTTGTATTTTAAAAATGCTAATTGATTTTTTTTCTTTCTTTAATGAATAGTTTATTAAAGAATGTTAAATAAATATTAATCCTCTTGCAACACTTGGGTCAACTGGCCAGCCCAAGCGATACAAACTGAAAGGACTTTGAGGCTAATCCATCAGCCCGATGAAACAAACGTCTTTTGTCTTTCAGCAGATATAATATAAAACTATGTAATAAATATAGTTTTATATACTTAGAAAGTAGCTTTAGGCACTTTGTCCTTTGTTTTCTACATGCACTCATCAGTTTCAATCTCAACAGGGAAAAAAAAACTTTGGTCTTTTTGGCTACACATACCAAAACACTGTGTGTCCCAAAAGGATTAACAACCAGCTACTTTATAGAATATGTACTAAGTGTATTTTGTCATAGTACTAGTACTTGCCATATATGTGTGTGTGAGATCATACCTTGTCTTATACACACATTATATATACATACATATATACATACATATATATATATATATATATATATATATATATATATATATATATATATATATACATACATATATATATATACATACATATATATATATACATACATATATATACATACATATATATACATACATATATATATATAACAGGCTTGCTCAGTTTCTATCTCCAAAATCAACTTACAAAAGTTTGGTTGGCTCTTGGCTACAGCAGAAGACACTTGCCTAAGGTGCCAAGCAGTGGCATTAAATAAAGTCTTAACCATTCAGCTATGATTGTGCCTCTATCTGTCTATTTAGACACTCACAGACAGACAGATATAAAGATAAATTTGAGCAACTTTTTAAGTATATAGTTCTGGAGCCTTTCAAAAGAAAGCAAAGTTGGTGGGAGGGTAAGCAGTCACATCATGGTATTTCATATTACTGTAATCCTAATAAGTTAGCAGCAACAATAACAGCAACAACCAACCATCAAGCAGTGACAATCAATCATCTCTATAGTCAAACATATCTATACTCTATATCAAAGTCTAGACAGTTCCACTCAATAATGTAAAGGTTAAAATATGATGATCAAATACAACTGCGTCAACTGAAGGCATTGCAATTTTATATTTCTTTCTTTCATATTCTAGTACAGTAGAAACCAAAATGAAGGTAGCTGCCATTCTTAGCATCGACAAAATGAATATGATACAGGGATAGTTAACTCTTTTACTTCCTTCACTATTGTACAAGAACCACATGAGACTACATCATCATCATCATCATTTAACGTCTGCTTTCCATGCTAGCATGGGTTGGACGATTTGACTGAGGACTGGTGAACCAGACGGCTACACCAGGCTCCAATCTGATTTGGCAGAGTTTCTACAGCTGGATGCCCTTCCTAACGTCAACCACTCTGAGAGTGTAGTGGGTGCTTTTACATGCCACCGGCACGAAGGCCAGTCAGGCGGTACTGGCAATGGCCACGCTCAAAATGGTGTATTTTACGTGCCACCTGCACAGGAGCCAGTCCAGCGGCATTGGCAACGATCTCGCTCGAATGACTTTTCACATGCCACCGGTACAAGCGCCAAATGTATCAGGCCATGGGGAAATATTACCTTGCTTAGAAACAAATGAGGGTTGGTAACAGGAAGAGTATCTGGCTGTAGAAAAATCTGCCTCAACGAATTCCATGCAAACATGGAAAAGTGGGTGTTAAAATGATTAACCCCCACCTCTATGAATCACTATTCAAAACTGTAAACAAAATGGCTTTGTGGGAAAATGCCTCAGGGGAGAATAAAATATATTCTGCATATTAAGTACAAATAGGATCTCACTGATATATGTAACATGGGGAGTTGAAAGATATTTTTGCAAGATGTCAAACATTTAATGATTATTTTTATATAGATTACAAGGTTACTATACAACTTAAATGGAAATAATGTTAAAAAATTTGATTTCCAAATTACCAGTTAAGTTAAACTGTATATGTTTTACACATTTATACAAACACATACATATATGCCAATATTTCTCAGTTTTGATGATTGTAGCACATTTTTGCAAATTATAAATCTGAGACCTTTTAAAAATATTTTGCAATGGGGAACACTTAAAATTTTATAATTTTCTTGGGAGAAATATTCTGCATTAAATGTGGCTCCTATGGCTTCCCTCAACTTTTCTTTTATATTTTATTAAATATTTTAAGTGCAAAAGATTCTTTTGCAATTATATTGCAACACAAAGAGCTGGGAAAAAAGGACACACATACACATACTATACACACACACACACATACATACTTGTTTGCATATACATACAGCCATATAAAATATATGTTTGTGAGTGTGTGGATGCAGAAGTAGGGGTACCCCCCACATATACATAGCTCAAAAATGAACAATTTCTTAGACTATTCTTTGTCAATGATAGGACAATACTTGTACTTGTTCTATAGTCCCTAGAGGAAAGAGATAAACAGTCAACTCTGGTGAGATTTTAATAACAACAAAATTAAGACTGCAATGATAATCATCCGCATTAAAAGGATTCTGGTTTTCATATTTTATATTTACATGGAAATTTTTTAAAATCTGTTCCTTAAGATATTAATTTCTCTTTTAGACAGACTGTTTTTTACTGTAGACGGAATGCGATGGTGTGACAATAGTCATCTCTTTATCAAGAAAGTTAGTGAAATAGAGTTGAAATTCGCTTCTTTCTTGATTCATGTTTATTGACACACAATTACTTATATTCTTTACAATATTTTGCAAATATGAACGGGAGAGTCTTTGACTATAAAATATTGTAGTTCTTTTTACAGTTCTTTCCTGCCCAAAAGTTTGGTAAAGTTACTTGCCAATCCGATACAGAATTTGACTGGAGAAAAAGGTGCAGGCATGAATGAGTGATTAAGAACTTTGTTTTTCAATCACATGGTTCTAAATTCAGTTCCACTGTGTGATACCTTGAATAAAGCCTTGTGAGTAGATTTGGTGAATAGAAACTGAAAGAAGCTTGTTGTATATGTATGGATATATGTGTCCTCCTCATCATTGTTTTACTGTCTATTTTCCGTGCTGATATGTATGTATATATTCTTTTATTCTTCTACTTGTTTCAGTTATTTGACTGCAACCAAGCTGGAACACCACTTAAGAGGGTTTTAGTCAAAGAAATCGACTCTGACATATTCTTTGTAAGCCTAGTACTTATTCTATCAGTCTCTTTTACTGAACTAAATTACGGGGGACATAAACACATCAGCATCAGCTGTTAAGTGATAGTGGGAGGGGGGCAAACACAGACACACATAAATATACATACATATATATATATGTGTGTATATGATGGACTCCTTCTAGTTTCCATCTACTAAATCCACTCACAAGGCTTTAGTCAGCCTGAGACTATAGTAGAAGTCATTCGCCTAAGGTGCCAAGCAGCACAACTGAACCCAGAACTATGGTTGGGAAGCAAGCTTCTTACCACACAACCATGCTGTATATTTATGTGTGTGTATGTGCTTCTGTTCTTTGGTCTTGACATCATAGTTGTAAACAAGCATCACCATCATACAGGTGGTGTGCATTTCCAATCTTCCATGGAAATATGTCTGAGTATGGGGAAATATTACTTTGCTTGGAAACAGGCGAGGGTTGGCGAAGACAAGCCATTGAAAATATGCCTCAATGAATTCTATACAAATGAGGAAAAGTGGAAATGATAACAAAAAAGAAATGAAACCAAACTAAATTTACTAAAAATTGAACTCAAATTGTAAGAGATATAGTCTGGTGCGTCGTCACTAAATCGTTGTATTGCCTTAGAAGCTAAACAAATTAATTATCTGGTGGGAGCAAATTTAAAAGGTTAGTCTTATAGTATGAGTGTACAATTCCTTCCCCAAACACCCAATAATTAATTGTTAATCCTATAATGCTTTTTGTTAATAATTATTGATGCTTCAAATACACTCTTATGGGAAAAAAATGACAAATTTGAAAGCTTGGATGAGTTTAGGATTTGAGCAACATTTATTGCATCTAAGCAATTACAATATCTGGCAATTGTTGCAGAATTATTGACATTTCAATAATACATACTTACAAACAAAACACATATAATTACAGTGTGATTAAGAAGTTTGCTTGTCAACCACACAGTTTCAGGTTCAGTCCCATAGCATGACACTTTATGCAAGTGTTTTCTACTATAGCTTCAGGCTAGCCCAAACTTTTTGAGTGGATTTGGTAAAGAGAAACTGGAAGAAGCCTATTGTGCATGCGTGTGCATGTGTATGATGGGCTTCAGTTTCTATCACTCACAAGGTTTACTTCAGCCCAAGGCTATATTAGAAGACACTTGCCCAAGGTGCTGTGTAATAGGACTGAACCCCAAACCAAATGGTTTTGAAATGAAATTCACACATACACAATCCCAATCAAACGTTAGACAAGTCTTGGTCCAATTGGAGATACTGCCTTTGCCAATATATTGAAGGACCATGTCTCCTTCATTTTTGGCTCCGTTTCTACAGGGTGTACACAGTGCATTTTATCATAGCACCAGAACTAGAGAGGCTATCTTGCATCTCAGAAAATGAAAGAGTCAGCAATGAACACACTGTGCTCATTGACGGCAATGTAACCAAGGTGAATAGAAGAGGGGGAGATGAAAGTGAGATATGTAAGGGGAAACAAAGTAAGAGCAGTGAAAGATACACACCTATGTATGTGTGTATATATATATATATATATATAAATGTTTATATAGATATAGTATATGCTTATATAGATAATAGCAGATATGTATATACTAAGTCTGATCAATAGGTATCTGGACTGTTGCTAAAGCATGCAGAGTGAAGCCGCTTGGCACAAATTGACCTTGAACTCTGTTGTGCATGTGCACCAAGTTTTAACATTCTAGCTCACTTCTGCTGTTTACAGCAGTGCTTGGAAGGAAGGTGTGTAACATGTAATTGTTGCAATGACCATGACAGAAAAGTTGAGCAAAGAATCTGCATCAAATTTTGCCAATGGCAACAGCCTGGATACTTACTGATCAGACAATGTACTTATCTATATGCATATAATTTTGATTCATGAAGTCAGTCATAGTTGTAGACAATGGACAAGATATGTGTGTGTGTGTGTGTGTGTGCGTGTGCGTGTGCGTGCGTGCGCATGCGTGTGTGTGTGTGTGTGTGTGTATATATATAGTAAGAAAACTTCATGTTTTACATCAAACATATTTCTTACTACTAAATAACCTGTAAAAGACCAATGCATTTGTTTTTCTTTGCATATAAATATTTTTGGCATTAAAGGCCATGGCTAAGGTAAACTATTCTAGAAGTGGGGCTGGGGGAATCAAACAAATGATTCTCAGGTAATAATTCTTTAGGCCCTTATACAAAGATGCAGTGAATTAAGTGCCAATGGTTACATAAACTACATGGCTATCACATGCCCTTCCTTACCTACAAGCAGTGTTAAACTTTCTATTATTTAGTGAGGGATATTCACATTTAAAACACAATCAGATTACATATGTTATGTTACAATAAGGCTTACATAAAAAGCCACTTCATGTTGAACAACTTTACACAACTTTGAAATACTTAATAGGTTGGTGCAAGTGAATGAAATAATTCAGAAATACACCTAAATGAATGCACAGATATAGAGAAGGTGGGGTTGGAGTTAGAAAATGAGGTCAAGCTTTATGGTATTCAGTGACATGAATGGGTTGGTCTTTTTGTTTGCTTCCAGACATAGGAAAATGTACCAAGATAATAACTTTCAAAGACTAATAAAATCAACAATGATGTTTTGTCTAATTTAATCTCAAATGTGTCTTTTCTTTAAGAAAACTACCAGCATGGCTGCAGTCACATGACTGAAACAATTAAAACAAAGAAATAAAACAAAAACAAAAAAAACTCCTAGGCATGGCTGTGTGGATAACTAAGAAGTTTACTTCCTGGCCAAATGGTTTCAGGATCAGTCCCCATACATGGCACCTTGGGCATTTTCAAAGATAGCCCAAAGCCGACTGAAGTCTTGTGAGTGGATTTGGCAGACCCATGTCAGGATGGAAAAGTGTATGTTAAAACAATATATATAATCCTCCACTTTACCCCTTGCTAAACTGATTACTACTAATGACCACTCCTCTTTGTTCACCATCCACTACATTTACCTCTATCCCATCGCTATCCAACTATCATTGTTCTTTCACATTCTCTCAGACTTATCAACCCATTCATCCTGTCCAATCCTCTTACATTCACTCTCCTCTAACTTAAGGGTACACTCTAATGCTTCATCACCACAACCAACTTTCTTTTTCCGGCTGGGGTAGCAATGTATTGCTACACCAGTTCCTCTCTCTATCATACTTCAATTGTTCATCGTCTAGCATTAGGCCACCTCTCTAAATACTGCTTGTCTTGTGAGTTACTTGATGGACTCACTAGTGCTGTTGCTGCAAAAAGAGCATCCAGTGAACTATGTAATGGTCATCCAGCCATAGAAAAATTCCAAAGCCGGCACTGAGCTTGCTGCAGTCCTTCTGTAGAACCATCCAGCCATGTCAGCATGGAAAATAGATGTTTGACAGTGACGATGATGAGGATGATAAATTTTTTTTCAACCATATTTCATTGAAAGTTATCATACACAGGAACGTTTTCTGACTTTTGTCAGCATCAAACAATCCAAGAGCTCATTGAAACTTAAAACTAATTATCTTGCAGAAGCTATTTCCGCAATTTATTTAATTAAATAACACTAGTGCTAATAGTAGAAAGGTCTGAAGAGAATGCTCACAAATATATTATACAAACCTCAAAAGTGACCTTAACATGATCTGAGTGCTCCCATTGTTGTATCTTAACAGACACACTTTGTGTTCTTTTAAACACCTCATATAATAGATGTAGTTACAACAATAATGAATACAGACAGCACACATTTGAGAGTTAAACTTATAACCAAAGTAATGAGGATGAGCCACTATACAACCAATATGGTTACAATTAAAGCATCATTGAAAAGTAGAAAGATCATACTGAGTAAAGATTATGACAGTTTCAATTCCTAGTAGGGCTATTTCACTTCATTTGCCTTTTACAATTTGTGTCTGCGAGTTTCACCACAGTCAATAGTCTAGACCAGGGTCAGCAACTTCTTAGCCTCCACAGGCTGGATCGAGTATTAATGACAGACAGAGGGCCGGATGAAGGCCATAAAAGAATAATTATGGAAAATTACACAAGCTAAAATTTAATTACGAGTGTTGACTATTACTTAAAAATAATTTGTATTAACTACAGATGAATATAGTAATGGAAAAACATCATTTATTCAATTTAAGACATCGTTAGAATCAGTTGTTTAAAAATCTTAAAAATACATAGCAGCCAAAAAATTAATGGGAAACGATGTTTTTTGTTCCTTGAAAGCTTCTCAATATTAGGCTTCAAACTTGTTGATGCCAACAGCAAGATATTATCAAGATGATTATCAGTTAATCTTGTTCTCAAATTGTTCTTAGTTTGCTTCAATTTGGAAAATAATCGCTCACACTGATAAGTGCTTCCAAACAAAGATGCCATCTTTTTTGCATGATTCACTAAGTTGGTATACTTCCCACCTGGAAAAATATATTTTCTATAGAAGTCAATTAATGAAACATTTTTAGAATGAAATTTAGATCTCAATAAGTCATCATACTACATATCAATCAATTCCATTTGAAGCAATTCTGATACTGTCTCCACCTCCACATCAAATGGTATAGCAAACAATTTAAACTAATTTGCATGCAGACGAAAGTCAGCAAAACATGATGCAAATTCATTTCTCACACCTGCTGTGTGACCGTCCTCGGAGACAGACTGATAGTTTCAAATAAAAACAGTTTTTCTGGACAAACAATATCCAACACTGCTAATAAGCAGTTTTTTAAAAAATCATCATCTGTAAAAGGTTTTATTTTTTCAGTGATGCATTTTGAGACTTCATAGCTGGCAATTGCATATGCCACATTTTCGCCTTTTCTAGACTTCAACCGCTCAACTTCATCTTTCCTTGCTTGTCCAGTAAATGTCCTAAAATCTTCACAATGGTACACCTCGTAATGTCGCTAACATTTGCTACCTTATTCACAGCAATGCTTTCTAGACATATGAGACAAATCGGGTTGCCACTGTGCCCAATGAAGAAGTAATCTAATGTCCAAGTTTCTTGGAAAATTCAGCATGTACCTTTCTTCATTTTGCATTCATGGATATTGAAATATTTTCCTACAGATAAAATTTTACATCTGAACAATTCTATTTTTTAATGGTAGACCTTTTATTGTATTTGAAGGCTTCATCTCTCATATTACAATCGTAATAATACCAGTTGGTTATGGCTAATAACTTGTATAATGTAGGAGATAATGATGACGATGATGATAAAGGTGGAAATAGGTAAGCGTATGGTGGCAAGGACAACAAGAAGAAACAAATGAGATTTTAAACGATGACAATAAGTGTATTATTTGAAATATATAACAATGAAATAAATCAGTAAAAGTCTCTTGCTGGAGAAGTGGAGATGTGTAATAATGTAACAGAGCCCAATGAAAAATTCAAGCACAAGAAAATGAGTGTTTGTAACATACTGACAGTGGGTGCCGGGGATAAACTGTTGTGGGGGGG
>NC_068989.1:68727909-68730225 GCF_001194135.2 Octopus bimaculoides | reverse complement strand
GGGGGGGGGGGGGCTATTGATAGAGTGAAGGTAGTATGCCAACTGAGACAATTGTCCCTTCAAGGCAGTCTTTATGTCTGTTGGCAGGCTCAAGTCGGCTCTCAGTTTTTGTTTCATTTTTTTTTATGTGGGAGTGGTAGTGATTGGGTAGAAATGTTTCAGAATTGTATTGTTATTTATGTGTTGTGTGAGCAGAAATGATGTGCGGAGCCCTTAGTGTTTTTGCTGTCTAAGTGTTCACATCTGGTTGGTGGGGGACATTAGGTAGAGTCAATCAGAAGATTTGAGGAAGAATGTAACAGTAAGCCTTTTATTGTATTCGAAAGTCTCATCTCTCATATTACAATAAATTTAAATTTTAAATAGAAAAGGCGGTGCTCCAGCATGGCCACAGTCAAAAGACTGAAACAAGTAAAAGAGAGATAAAAGAGAAACAACTTATTGGGCATCAGTTTTCATGGGCCAGTCAAAATCCCTTTGCAGACTATAGGCAACGCACCCTCCAATTTTTGATGTATTGAGCAAAAAGTATTTTCAACTTGAAACAAGTATGTGACATTGAAACTTATAATGCAGCTTGTGAAGGACATGTTTGTAAATTAAAATAAGCTGTGACATTTTGATGTGTGCAACACTGATACAGTAATTGTGTAGCAACACACAAGTGCAACATGGAAGGAACAATGATTGTGGGACATTTTCATTTCAAATTATATTGACATTAATGCTTTAAAACCAGCCTATTTTTTCCTTTTTTTTTTTCTTTTTGCCATATTTCTGTTGAAAGACATGTCAAGTGTTGGGGACAGTTTTTTTCTTTTCTATACCTGAATTCATTAATGTTGTGCTGTGATAAGGGATATGAAAGTGGGAAGCCCTTATTGTACTGAAATGATTTATTAGCTGTATTAGTAATTGTTACAGAAAATATTACAAGGAAGAAACGTTGAAAAAAAAAAAAGTATCCCTTTCTCCAGAAATGAAAGAAAGGTTAAACAATCGTTGAATAAGAGTCTAACAACCACTTTTCATAAAAAAAAAACAAACAAAACATATGTACTATCAGATCCTCTCAAGGACAGGCCAATATATAGTACAACAGTACAGGATGGAAATAAAAGCTACAGAAGAACTGAAGATGAATGAAGAACAAAAAACATCATCACTGGAAGAAAATATAATGTAGTCAGTCATCATAGAAATCTGCCTCAGCCAATGAGAGAATTCTCTAAGCAAGTTGCTTAATCTGATAGAAAACCAAATCTCCCTCAGATAACATTTTTTGTGGGGTGGGCAAGGGCTCTGCAACTAATGTAATCTGGATTTTCAAAAAAGGCAGGATTGTCAAGGATGGAACATCACTGGCCATATAGGTCTGCTTGATCAGAGCAAACTTGGGATTAAATATCAACAATAACAGCAGCAACAGCAGGAATATTATTTATTCTATTTCATATTACAATAAGCTAATAATTAGCTAGCCACCTCTTCTGCAATTAGCCATTAATGACTGGCTGATTAACATTAGTGAATCATCAGCTCATAAAAATGTTTAAATGACAGACTAACAGTGAAGTAGAAGTTAGATTTCAGTAATCATTTCCTAATTAAATAATAACTGAGTGACAATTTATGATATGAAACACACAAAAAAGAAAAGAAAAAATGAAAAAAAAAACAAAAAAAACAGCTGCTCATTTGCTCTTTTACTGGTTTCAACCAACAAATAAGAGACAAATTAACTCTTTTTGACACCAAACTTCATATTTTAAAATGATGCAAGTTAAAACCTTCCATCAAAATTCCATGTGAATTTGTAGTTGTATGGCATGGCACCTAAGCAAGTGTTTTCTACTAGTGCTCTGGGCCAACCAAAGCCTTGTGAGTGGATTTGGTTGCTGGAAACTGAAAGAAACCCATCGTATATATATGTGTGTGTGTGTGTGTGTGTGCCTCCTTGTTTTGAATTGAATGATAGTTGTAAATGATTGTCACTGTTACACAAGCAGTGTCATTCATTTGTGATATTCTGCAAAATTATGAGAAAATAATACTTTGCTTGGAGAGTGGTGATGGTTGGCAACAGGAAGGCCATCTGACAGTTCATGGCTTGAATGTCTGATCATTTGACTAAGTGCAGGCTTACCCAAGACTAAACAACAATCACCACCACATAGAACTCTATCTATATGTGAATCAATACTTTACTATACTTACTCCTCTCATTAATCATTCTCATATAGCCACTCTTAAACTTCGAAAGTTCTCTTTGTTAGCTATTAAATGTTTATATAATGTGTGTGCATAATTATATAT
>NC_068989.1:68703840-68727831 GCF_001194135.2 Octopus bimaculoides | reverse complement strand
TATATATATATATATATATGTATATATATATATATATATATATATACACACACACATATGTATGCGTATATGATAAAATTAAATGTAAAGTATTGTAGTTAGCCATGAGCTTTGTAACAGTGGATCTATCAAACATTACTGGCAGGATCAATCAATTGAATTAACCCCAACACTAGATTCCTCTTATTAACCCCAGAGCCATACGAGGCACATGGGACTTCAGTAGGTTTTAAATTCAGAATATAAAGAGATGAAACTGGATACCACAAAGCATTTCGTTGCTCTACCAAATCTGTCAAATGAAATACTGGAAGAGGAATATGACACAAACTAGAGATTGTTATAAGATAGAAAAATTATGACAACTGTGAATTCATTCTCCTCTCACATAGGCTTTTACTTAGAGAAGATGCAAACATGGGTGTATGTTTAAGAAGTTTGCTTCCAAACCACATGGTTTCAGGTTCAGTGCCACTGCTTAGCACTCTGGACAAGTAACTTCTGCTCTAGACCAATGCTGATAAAAGCATTGTAAATTGACTTGGTAGAGAGAATTGAAAGTAGCCCATTGTCTTACAAGCTTATACACTCATGGTCTGGCCTTGAGAAGATCTGATAGCACATAAATTATAATTTTTTTTTATGAAAAGAGGCTGCTAGACCCTTATTCAACGATTGTTTCTGGAGAAAGGGACGTTTTTTTTTTTTTTTAATGTTTGTTCCTTGTAATATTTTCTATAACAATTATGAATACAGTTCATAAATCATTTCAATACAATGAGGAGGGATTCCCACTTTCATAACCCTTATACTGCAACAAACAGAATATTACATGGCATCTAGTTTCATCTCTTTATTTTCTGAATTTAAAACCTACTGAAGTCACTTGTGCTTCGTACGTTTCTGGAGTCAATAAAAGAATTATCAGTCAAGTGCAGGGGTTAATTCAGTTGATTGATCCTGCCAGTAATATTTGATGGCTACACTCCCATCCCATTCTAGAAACAAGTTATTAATTAACCCTTTAACATTCACATTATTCTATCCAATGTAATGCTTATTTATTAATACGTTTTGAATTAATCTTGCATTATCTAGCAGCCTTAAGACTTAGTTGAGATAAGATAATTTTCAGAAATTATATTGTAGGGTTGGTATATGAGGTCACACCTGGCTATTTTGAACAACTCCAGCATGGCTTCAGTCTAATAGCTGAAACAAGTAAAAGTTTTGAGAAGGGGCTAAAAGGATCCCAAATCTTAGCAACATCATTCATAATGTAATAGAATACTTGAAATAAAACTCAAAACCTGCTCACAACCTACTTACTAACTTTCAGATATACATACATACACATACGGATATACATTATATATATACATATATATATATATATATATATATATATATATGTTATTCACACACACACACACATACATACATACATTTACACACAGGGATATATATATATATATATATATATTATACAAGAATGGGCCAGGATGTTAATAAATAAATAACTCCACCATTTTACATTCCAACAATGTCAACAGCAAGGTAAAATAAGGTGAAGGGTTCAAACATAATTATCTTTTATCAGCCTGTGAATCTGTAATACAGTAAAACTATGTTGGAAGGTAGCCAAAATAATCAAATATATCACATATTCAACAAATTGAGGGGCCAACCTCCAATTTTTTTTTCTTTCTCTCAATAGCTACCAGATGTTTAATTGGCAAAGCAACCATAGCATTAGTTTGAATATTGTTATGTGGTAAGGGAGAATAGAAGAGGAGAAAGAGAGGGCAATGGTCTGAAATGTTAATACTTTTCTTCCTTACAGCATAAAACATATTTCATTGTTTGAATTATTTGTTTTATACAGAGTATCAATAATTTTGTTAGATCCTGGTGTTTTAATAAACGCCATAATTATTTTAATGTCCACTTTTTCACGCTTACATGAGTCAGATAGAATTTGTTGAGACAGATTTTCTACTGAAGGATGCTCTTCCTGTCACTCACCTAATTTTTCTCTGTGGTAAAATGTTTACATAGAAAATTGGATATGTATGCAATCTCAAGATCCTGAAACACAACACATCAATACACACACTCTTAAAGGGCTTCTTTCAATTTCCAACTACCAAATTCACCCACAAGACTTTGGTAACTCATGGCTTTAAAAGAAGTTATGGGACTGAACCTCAAAGCCACATGGTCAAAAAGCAAACATCTTAACCACATACCATACCAGCAACTATAAACAAAATCTATTGGATGTTACTAGTGAGACAGTTTAACCTTTATGGGAGAAACTAAACTGAGACTGTCCCTAACTCTGTAACACAATCCTTTGGTTTTAAGTGATTTAAATTAAAACCCTCCATTAAAATTTCATGCTAAGTTATGTTCCAATCACCAGCTTAATAATGACAGACTTATTTTGCTAAATTCTTCATTATTTAAAAATTAAGCCAAACAAAAGCAGTGTATTTCAGCAGAAATATAATAACAAAAGGGTTAAATTGATTTAAATTAAAACCTTCCACCAATGTTTTGTGCTAATGTATGTTCCAAACACCAGCTTAAACATGACAAAGTTATTTTATTAAATTCTTCATTACTTAAGAGAATTGAAACAAAAGCAGTGCATTTCAACAGAAATATAGTAAAAGGGTTGAAGGAATTACCAAAGTTAACAGATTAAAAAATATATATATATACAAAGGAAGCAATAACTGATTATTTTTATTGAACACAAACAACTTTTCAAAGAAGCCAAAAAGGTACAGCGCAGGAGGTATGAAACTTTAATACAAATGTTTAGCATTCCCTTGCTTGCACGGATGCGTTGTAAGCGTAGCTTCATAATATATGCAGTGTAGGTATTGAATCAATTACAATGACTGTACTTATTCCCCTACACGATATTATTGATCACAAACATAGTGAAATGAAATTCAATCTAAATGCTATGGATGTATTAGCATTGTTGCATAATTGACAAGTGTATGGTGTATGTGTGTATATCACCATCATAGTCAAACGTCCATCTTCCATGCATGCATGTGTAGGACGGTTGACAGGAGCCGGCCAGGTAGAAAAACTACCCTAGGCTACTGTGTCTGCTTTGGCAGGGATTTTATGGCTGGATGCTTTTCTTAATACCAACCATTCTACAGAGAGGACTCAGTGCTTTTTATGTGGCACTAGCACAAGTGAGTTTAGTTTTGGCATGGTTTTTACAGCTGGATGCCCTTCCAAACATCAACCACATTACAATGTGGACTAGATGCTTTTAACATGGCACCAGCACTAGCAGGGTAACCAAGTAACTCACAAGACAAGGAATTATGAGGGGCAGGGACATTGGAGGAGGGAGACTTGTGTCAGAGGATGGAAGGTTAGAGTGTAGAACAGCATAGATGTACACTTATCATAATCATCTAAATCATTTTTTTGCTTTGAAGTTACTTCCATCCTATATGGATTAGGTTCACCCTTGCTATGTGGCACTTGGGCAAATTTTTTCTACAATTGCCTCTACACGACCAAAGCCCTGTAAGTGTATTTAGAAACTGAAAGAAGTCCTTTATCTATCTATCTATCTATCTATAAACATACACAATTGTGTGTGTGTGCATGTGCACCTGTGCCTCTTGTCATTGTATGATAGTTTTAAACAAGCCATTGTTATGTAAGCAGTGTCATCTATTTCCAGTCTTCCATGGAAACCCATCATGAGGCCGTGATGAAATATTACCCAGTCTGGAGACAGGTGAGGGTAGGTGACAGGGAGGAAAATCTGTCACAATGAATCTGTCTGATTCATGCAAGCATGGAAATATTGGGCATTAAAATGATCATGACACACAATACCGAACTGTTGCTGCTGTTGTTTAGCCCCAGGTCAGGCCTGACTGAGAAGATTTTGGGTCAAAGGGTCTCCAGCCTTGACCATCTTTTATTTTGATGTTGAATCTAGGATTACATTACCAGTATATCATTTTTAAGCTAGTTTTAAAAATGATATACTGGTAATGTAATCCTAGGGTGGCTTTTAAGCTGGTATATAGCTTTTAAGCAACTGACACTGAATGGGAAGATCTGCAAACAGGTCTCAGACTTGTTTTGGAGAATTTGCTGCAATTGCTTCCTCCAGGGTCATATCTTAATGATGATCATATTCGTCGCAAAATATCATGTAAAAAAAAAATAAACAAAATTTTAAAAATCGCCAGAAACAATTGCAATAATGAAAACAGAGGAATCTCAAATTTCATGATTGCAGGTCCAGATTTGGCCCAGAATTAGCCTTTAGAGAATAAAAATTGTTATTGTACAAAAAAAAATTTGTCACAAAAAGTCATGTAAAAAAGAAAAGAAAAAAAAAATTGCCAAAAATAATCACAGTAATGAAAACTTGAGAATCCAAAATTTCAGGATTTCACTCTCTGAGTGGTTGGCGTTAGGAAGGGCATCCAGCTGTAGAAACTCTGCCAAATCAGACTGGAGCCTGGTGTTGCCATCCGGTTTCACCAGTCCTCAGTCAAATCGTCCAACCCATGCTAGCATGGAAAGCGGACGTTAAACGATGATGATGATGATGATGATGTATGTCTGGATTTGACCCAGAATGTTTTTAATTTACTCATGGAGCCAGCCTGATTCCAAAATGGTATGATATGTTGGGCTACAGACCCTAGGAGTAAAGTTGAAAAAGCATGACACCATTGACACACTGACATTCACATTTATAATGTTGTTATACTATATTAAGGTGAGCTGGCAGAATTGTTAGCACACTGAGCGAAATGCTAACTGGTATTTTTGTCTGCCATTAGGTTTTGAGCTCAAATTCCGCCGAGGATGACTTTGCCTTTTATCCTTTTGGGGTCAATAAAATTAGTACCAGTTTACGTACTGGAGTCTATGTAATTGACTTAATCCCTTCCTCTAAAATCTGAGGCCTTGTGCTTCCAGTAGAAAGGATTTATTAAAGTTGAAAAAGTGTGACACACTGACATTTACATTTATTATATTAGATATACTCTTTACTCTTTTACTTGTTTCAGTCATTTGACTGCAGCCATGCTGGAGCACCGCCTTTAGTCAAGCAAATTGACCCCAGGACTTATTCTTTGTAAGCCTAGTATTTATTCTATCGGCCTCTTTTGCTGAACTGCTAATTTACGGGGACGTAAACACACCAGCATCGGTTGTCAAGTGATGTTGGGGGAGACAAACACAGACACACAAACTTATATATATACGACGGGCATCTTTCAGTTTCCGTCTACCAAATCCACTCACAAGGCTTTGGTCAGCCTGAGGCTATAATTGAAGACACTTGCCCAAGGTGCCATGCACTGGGACTGAACTCAGAACCATGTGGTTGGTAACCAAGCCACCTACCACACACCCTATGTTAATTTTGGGGAAACTTTATTTCAGTTAAAGTGTATTTTATGTGTGTGTGTGTGTGTGTATTAAAGAAAGCAAGAATGATAGTGTTTAGTATGTTTGGTAACAGGAATTTCTGTCAAAGAGACATGATTAAACAAAGTTGTACATCATCTCCCTCTTACTCTCACATACCCACTCTTTCTCTCTCTTTTATTATTACTCCCACTGCCATCATCAACACTACTACTTTTAATAAAACATCAGCTCTCCCTAAATTTCTTTGTCTCCCTTGCTTTTTTTTCTTTCTTTCTCTCTGTCTGTCTTCGCCACCACCCTCACTGTCTCTATGCATACTATTACTCTCACATCATCCTGAGGAATAGTAGGAGTGTCATTGAATAGTGAGAGAAGGGGGTCTAAGTGTGACACACTGACACACAGAAATTAGTTTCTGCATTTATTATATTAGAAGACTATTGTTTGACTTGAGGAAGATTTAACTGCTATTTCTCACAGGTTGACTAACAGCATGAAGGCTTTCACATGCTAAATTTCAAATTTCCTTTTCATATACTGAATTTGGTCAGTAAGATCCTATTTCATTAAATGTACCAACTGCTGATTCACTGGAAAACAAAACTGGCAATCTACCATACCAGACAGTTTAGAAAACAATATCCTATAGAAAGTTGGTGAATCTCATAACCCACTGGGGTTTATTTATAGAACAAATGTTGTTCCCCCATCTCTCTCACTCACTTTTCCTCCTCTCTTTCACCCAATAAAATCCTCAACAGAAATTAATTTCAGCAATGTGATATAATCAAACACTTCATCATCATCATTTTAATGTCCATTCCTGCCCTGCCGTTTGTATGAGGCAGATTTTCTCTGGCCAGATACTCTCCCTATTGCCAACCCTCACCTGTTTCTAAGTTAGGTAATATTTCGCCATGACTGGACATGTTTTCATGGAAGAGTGGAAATAAGGGATTCTGCTTTGCATAATGGTGACAAGCATTTATAACTAACACACGATGTGGACATAGTGGTTAAGAGCACGGGCTACTAACCCCAAAATTCCAAGTTTGATTCCAGGCAGTGACCTGAATAATAATAACAATAATAACATCGAAAAATACTTTAGGAATGAGAACCCAGGATTAAAATTTCCCCAAGACACCTGATGAAGGCTGGAGGGTATATCAGCTGAAACGTGTAAACAAGATGAGGACAAATATCTGTCAAATGTAAATAATGTACAACCTGAAATGTTTAGCACTATATATATATATATATATATATATATAGATAGATAGATAGATAGATATAAAAAGATTGTTCTCAGTTTTAAGCATAATGTAAACATTTTCACTTTCACTTACTATCACTGAACCCACCTTAAAGTTGAACTAACACATTATAAAAGGTAATGGGAGAGGTTGTTTGACCCACTGGAAATAGCCAAATCTATCCCTAATCACATATTACAATCTTAAAAAAAAATAAAGAAAAGACACAGTAGATAATATAATTCTGAATACAGTATATCTAAAAGAAAGATATGATCATCACATTGATTTTAGGTCCACTACAGAATCATGGCTGACTAAGGGTTAAATAACAACTATATCATATGTACTATCAAAATTACTGCTCAGAACTTATAAAAATCAGCCAGCTTAGAGCAAGCATAGTATTTCCAGTGATGTGGTAGTGCCAGTAACAAAAACAGAAACCTTTCAAGAGTTAAAAGAAAAATTATAAACTGTGCACAAAAAACCCAGCTTCCTTTCCTACTTAATTTCAAATGTTTGCACGTGATCTTTATGTGTGTTACTGATCAGACATTCTACTCAACTCTAACATCTAGTTGTTTTTTTCTTTCTTTTTTTTTTTACCTCCGCCCTCTTCCCCAACATGTCTAAGACAAAAATTTGCAGCCATATAAAAACAAACAAAAAGAATAAGAATCTATGTTAAGTATACCTAAGTATTTCAGAGCCCAAGCACACTAATTAACATTAAAACAAAATAAATATTACTCAAGCAACTAATTAGGTTTCATGCACACACCACAGATCCAAATGTTTTCAAGGAATTTAAGATAAGTGCAAAAAAGAAGGAAAAAGGACTTCAGGATGAAATCTACTTGGCAGATGTTACATTTTCATTTTCATTTTTAATTTCGAATTGTTATTTGATGAGAAAATCCAGTAACTGATGAATTAATGAAAGCAATAGGAGTATTCAAATATCTACAATATACAATACTTACATGTGTAATGTAACTTTAAAAAGTGTAGTCTTTGATAATTGATTTCTTTTAGTAAAAGTCACACCCTCCAAGCTAATTAATAAGCAGCTTTCTTTATTAAGAACTAAGAAGATAGATATATGATTGATACAAAGATGGCTGTGTAGTCTAAAACGTCTGCATCCAACCATGTGGATCCAGTCCCACTGTGTGATATTTTGTGTGAATATATTCTACAATAGCAGCAGGTATAGTTGTGTGGTAAGAAATTGACAGTGAGCTGGCAGAAACGTTAGCATGTTGGGCGAAATTCTTAGCGGTATTTTGTCTACCGTTACGTTCTGAGTTCAAATTCCACCAAGGTCGACTTTGCCTTTCATCCTTTCGGGGGTCGATAAATTAAGTACCAGTTACGCACTGGGGTCGATGCAATCGACTTAATCCCTTTGTCTGTCCTTGTTTGTCCCCTCTATGTTTAGCCCCTTGTGGGCAGTAAAGAAATAAGAAGTTGACTTCCCAATCACATGGTTTCAGGTTCAGTTACAGTGTGTGACACCTTGGACAAGTGTCTTTTACCATAGCTCCTGGCTGACCAGAGCCTTGTAAGTGGATTTTGGTAGATGGGACGTGCACGTGTGTATGTGTGTGTGCGTGCATGTTTGTATCTTTGTACCTGTGTTTGTTCCCCCACAATTGCTTGACAATGGGTGTTGCACAAGTCAGCCAAAAAACCTCTACATGTTCACTGGATCTGCTAGAAGCATCAGCTAAATTTCATTCAAATTACACTTAACAGTCATAAGATAGTAAAGACACTAGATGATGTACTCCTAGACCAGACCAACACAAATTACATTGCGGGCCACTTTAATCATAGAAAGTTTTTTGAGGGCCACTCGTATACTTAATGCACTAATAGTCAAATAATCAAATTTTATTTTTACAATAATGATCGTTGATTCAACATGAAATATTATTGTTGCAAAAACAGTAGTAATTTTTTCAATACACTCTTTAATTTTTGATAAGATTTTAAAAATGTTTGTTTAAATGAACCCATTTCAAGAAAGTATGAAGCGGGCTGCAAGACAAAAGTCTGCAGGCCACATGCAGCGGTCCACAGGCATCAGGTTGGCCAGCCCTGTCCTAGACACTGTTTGAATGAAACCTGAGAGAGCAATGATAGAAACACCTTTGCTCATATATAAATCATCTAGCCCAGAATGACTCAGAGATAAACGACAAGTATACATTCCATTCACAAATTATCACTAAAAGAATTTAGATTTAATTAATGTTTCACTATTTTTGTTTATATAATTTTATCTGCTTCTTTAGGTCAGATGATACTGGAAGTTCAGATATTTGGCATAGAAATTGTTTAAGTAGGAAGGTTGGCTACATTCATCCATAGATTTTCAGTTAAATTCAGACAAGTTGTAACAAGATTTGAATTCATAATTTTCACTTGGTCAATCATGTTTGGTTGAGTGTTGTAAACAGGTCTGCAGCTCACAATAATGCATTGATTGTCAAAGCATTTTTATCCTGTCTGTTAAGGACTTTATGAAATGTACATGAGAGAGAGTTTTTATGTTGAGTGTACTTTCAACACAAGTGTTTCTATTCTGGTATACACAGTATATTTGTTATCCAAGAAAGGGATGGGATTTCTGGTAGTCAAATATATCTTAAAAAAAAAAATCTCGGAAAAAAGCTATATTTTTGATATGCAAATTAGGACGTCAAGTACATCAATAACAAAGTGTAATAGATTTCCTTGACAATTAATACTTATGGATGTGTTACATGTTTCATAAATAGCTATACTAGTACTACTAGTGGAAGACACAATTTCAAGTGCTAAGAAAATCCATTTTCATACCACAATGATGTAATACTTATTTATTTTTAGTTTTTGTAGTTTTATGTAGTGAGAAAAAAAGTACTATCTTGGCTGGGGCACTGGTCTATCATAGATAGCTTTTCCCACAGGGGAGAAGTGTGTGCTTGATGAACTCAGCTATCCAAACTAATGATTAACTTGTCAAATGCTTTTAATATCAAGTCTTTCCTTCACTGTGATACCTAGTTACAGCTAGGTGGACGGGGCCATTTGAGAGTTTCGTCTCATGGTCATGACTTCAATATAGTAGTGAGGACATGATATAAGCCCCCAACTTCTCAACTGGTTGTCCACTATCCTATTTACTTAGCTATCTGTACTCTAGCAGCAGAGAAATTTATCAGCTGTAGTTGCATTTTCAAAAATAATAATTATTGATATATTCTTGTAGTATCATAACTAAAGGTAGAAAATCAGTAGTCATTAGGGCATCAAATGAAATGCCTTGTGGCATGTGTTCAAGCTCTCTTTGTTTTGGCTTTAAGCCCCAGTGAAAATCTGCCTCAAAGAATTCCATTTCACCTATGCAAAAATGGATGCTAAAATTATGATGAACAAATGCCTTTTCCTCATTGCATAGGAATTACTAACTATTGTTTTTCATGCTGGTGGTGTCACCAAGTGGAGGCACAATGGCCCAGTGGTTAGGGCAGCGGACTCGCAGTCATAGGATCGTGGTTTCGATTCCCAGACCGGGCGTTGTGAGTGTTTATTGAGCGAAAATACCTAAAGCTCCACGAGGTTCCGGCAGGGGTGGTGGTGAACCCTGCTGTACACTTTCACCACAACTTTCTCTCACTCTTACTTCCTGTTTCTGTTGTGCCTGTAATTCAAAGGGGCCAGCCTTGTCACACTGAATATCCCTGAAAACTATGTTAAGGGTATACGTGTCCGTGGAGTGCTCAGCCACTTGCACCTTAATTTCATGAGCAGGCTGTTCCATTGATCAAATCAACTGAACCCTCATCGTCGTAAGTGACGGAGTGCCATTATTGTCTCCAAAAAATTAACCTCAATTAATTATTTTTATTAATAACTATAAACTACAATATTAATCTAACACATAACTGCATTTAAAATAGACCATAAGACCAAAAATATCTTTATCTGATATTCTACTATCAATATAACCTTGCTCATTACAATGGATACATATTTCTTTCAGTGTTTAAAATGGAAACCTACATAAATCTGATGTATCACTGACAAAATACTCACCTGACCCATGACAAACTGGGTCACACACACACACACACACACACACACACACACACAAAATAAAGAAATATCAATACATACTGGCACTCTGTTGGTTATGATGAGGGTTCCAGTTGATCCAGTCAACAGAACAGCATACTTGTGAAATTAACATGCAAGTGGCTGAGTACTCCACACTACAGACACATGTACCGTTAAGGTAGTTCTCAGGGAGATTCAGCATGACACACAGTGTGACAAAGCTGGCCCTTTGAAATACAGGCACTACTCATTCTTGTCAGTCAAGAGGACTGGAGCAATGTGAAATAAAGTGTCTTGCTCAAGGACACAATGCTTTGCCAAGAATTGAACTCACAACCTTACAATTGTGAGCCGAATACCCTAACCACTAAGCCACGCACTTTCAAATATATAATGTGTCAATACATAATGTGTCAATACATAAATGCAAATAAATTTACAGAATTAAAAGCAATTACAATATTAACACAAACATGCATATAACCATGTGTGTGTGTGTGTGCATGCATACACACAAACATATATGCATTGTTATGAAAAGGTATCAATAAGTAAACTTAAAAGCAAAAGAATTGTGATATTAACTATGAAGATGATGATGATGATGATGAACGTGTCACAAATTAAAAAATAAAACATTTCTGACGGTACCTAGTTCCATAAGTGATAATTGTGGTTGCTAAATGACAAATAATAAATATCAACACATAAATACATATACACAAAAAAGAAAAAAAGTTGATACTGCACAATAACTAAGTATTGGCATTGTGTGTTTATGTCAATCACCCCATACACACATGAATGGAAATATACAGGTAGATATTTAAATGCAAACTGATATGAAAACACAGACACATTCACAGGCAATTTATAAACTCGCTCTCTCTCACACATACATACACACATATATGTAAGTATACAGAAATGTATACTGACACATATATAGACACAAATACATGAAAAAGAACAATTACACATACACATATATGTAGCCACACTCACAAGAAATGAAACTTATATATCCATAATGGAAATATCAAAGTGAAAATAGTACTGGGGGGCAATGTGACTAAGTAACCTCTTCAAAACAGTGACCCACTATGGTCACAATTCAATGACTGACTGAAACCAGTAAAAGAATAAAAGGATACCCATACATTTTTTTTAAAGGGACATGTGACTTCTAATTTGGGCATAAGATGAAAGGTAGAGTTAGGTAAAGTTGACCTCACTAGGAATTAAACTCAGAAAATAAAGGGCCAGATCAAATACAGCAAGGCATTTTCTTCAATGCTCTAACAATTTCCATTTTTTGAAAAAAATGTAATGGTTAAAAAGAAATTATATATAAAAGCATATAAACATTACAAAAATGCTATCTTTAAGATAACATGTTAGCACTGGTTTCATCACTATAAATAGATATGTTTACACAAACAGACCCTGTGTTTGTTATCTACATATATAGGTTGGGTGTATAGACAAACAGCTGAAGAAATCAGATACCTGTGGGTAATAATGGAAGGAA
This sequence comes from Octopus bimaculoides, assembly GCF_001194135.2. Lineage (NCBI taxonomy): Eukaryota > Metazoa > Mollusca > Cephalopoda > Octopoda > Octopodidae > Octopus > Octopus bimaculoides. The sequence continues at coordinate 68,715,489 of NC_068989.1, read as the reverse complement.
GTAAGCTAGCAAGCAAAATAAAAGAAATAAGTTGCTGCCATACTTGCAGTCATTAGAACAAGTTGTACAAGATAACTCCCAATCAAATTCAGGTAAAATTCCATATGTTTATACATCTACATTCTCAGTAATAGAGATAATGAGATGAATTTTAGAAATATGAGAAAACAAAGATGTTGCCTTAACAATCAGGAAATGTTCAAATATAAAATATACTAATGAAGATTAAACATTTCAATATATGGGCCTCCCAGTTGAAGAATCAGGAGTCCTAAATGGCACCACAGATGCCCTGTTCTGGGATAAATACAGCAAAGAAACTTATTACATTTAGCAGGTAGAAGTGTGTGAGTGACTGACTGACTTGGGTGGTGGAGTACCAAACTGAGATACAAGACGGAATGGTAGGATGTTTGTGGAAACCAGTTCTAGCTCTTACAAGAGGATAAAACAAAAATAATTTTTCTTTTTGTTTCTAACTTACTTTGGCTTCTCATCACCTACTATATATAGTCGCTCTCACTAAGTCAAGAGGTCTTGTAAGTTACTTGGTGACCACACTAAAATTTGTGTTATGCAAAATTCACCAAAAGAAAAAAAAAACTGTAAAGTGGTTGGCATGAAGGACATTCAACTGTAGAAATCATACCAAAGTAAGTTTGGTGATTGACGCAATCCTCTGGCTTGCCAGAATCTGTTGACCTTCCAGTCTATACCAATGCTAAATGATGATGATGTTTGCATGAGGAGCAAATATCTAGCATGCAGATGCCCTTCCCACAGTTAAGCCCTCAAAAGCTGAAGTGAATTCGAACTCGTTTTTTTAACTTTTTTCATTTGTTTGTCAGTTTGAAGTAAGCAGGTTTATGTATCAGGATTCTTAATTCCTCAAATGCTGAAGTGAACCTAGATCTGTTTTTTTAACTCTTTTTATTTGTTTGTTAATTTAAAGTATGCAGGCTTATTGCATCAGGGACACAACTTTACAAAGTAAGACTTGAACTTAAGTCTATGCGATCAGACATCCACCAACATAGCCCCCATGGCTAGTGTGACCTTCGTATCAAGACGTAAAATAAATTTTAAGAACTTCTTTTAATGTCATACACACAGAAAACAATGTAAAATCAGACTGAAAGCATAAATGCTTGGGTCAGATGTTTCAATAAAAGAATTTTGCATGGAGAGAAATTCAGAATTCCTAAAATACCAAAGCTCTATTTGCAATCATTTTAACATCCACTTTTCCATGTGTGCATAGGTTTGATGGAATTTATCGAGACAGATTTTTCTATGGTCTGACATGTTTTTCATGGATGACAGGAAACAAACTATAGTGTTTGCATGAGTTATGCTCATTTACAACCATTGCATGATGTCAAGACAAGGGTACACACACACACGATGGGCTTCTTTCTTTCTTTATCTACCAATTCCACTCACAAGGCTTTGGTTGACCTGGGCTAGAATAAAGAAGACATGTCAAAGATGCCATGCAGTGGGACTGAACTTGAGACCACAAAAATGAGAAGCAAGCTTCTCAACTACATAGCCATTCGTGTGTGAAAGTGTTTTGTGTATGTAGGAAAATTTCATTTTTTTCTTTTATGTCAAACATACCCTTAATCCTTAGATAGACTTAAGCTGAAAAAGGCTTCATCCATCTCTCAGTTTTATCCCATCACCTTCAGTGGTGTTCACAGTTGCAAACATTTGAGCCAGGTTACTTGTTTGAAGATAACTTCTTTCCTTCCTCTCATCAGCCTTGGAATACCTTTAAAAATATAGGGCCATGGGTAGTACCCTTCCATTGCTGATAAAAAATGTAAAAAAAGAACCCTTTTTTTTTTTTATTTAACTGTATTTTGATAATTTAATTTAAGCATTTTAGAAGTAAAACAGATAACAACAGTAGGTAGAACTGATACTTTAAGGGGTGGGAGCACTATATAATTAATGTTTCATTAGCAAGCAGCACTGAGATCAAATCTTGCTATGGATCGGGAGAAGGAAATGGGATTATCAGAAGCAGAGCACAGTTCAAACTATCTCTGCCTTACAAATGGATCTGGGTCTTGGTTCTGATTGCTTATAGACTTTCAGTGATGGAACGAGTGCAAGCAGGACTATTCCACATTACACACAGATATTCCAGCATTTTATTTGACTATGAGAGATAGTGTCACCACTATAGTTAAGCTAAGGTAAGCAGAAATAAGTATCCTGTTCAATGAATAATAAGAATACCAGAAACAAGGCTCTGAAGTCAATAATCCAAGAGATAGGTCTTCGCTGCAGCCATGTTAAGTGTGGTAGTTATCCTGGCAACATGTTTTCATGGTTAGATAAGAACAATATCACCTCAAGATTCGATAATTTTAGTCAATGTGTGTCAATAACAGAGAATTTGAAGATTACATGATTGCTTGACCTGCTAGAAACAGCAGCCAAATGTCCCTTAAATTACCCCACTTCACATTATCTTGAATTCATCTTCGATAATGTAGTCCCTGATACATAAAAAGATTGAATTACATTTATCATGAAGTTAGTTCTAATCTTTTTGTTATGATATGTCTGTGGTAATACAGTGCTTCTGTTTCAATTAATTTTGAAAATTATGAAGGATTTACTAAAATAACTTTGTCATTATTAAGTTAGAGTTTGGAACATAACTTAACATGAAATTCAGATGGAAGTTTTTAATTTAAATCACTTTAAAACAAAAAGTCTGTACCATTGAACCAGGCACAGTCTCAAATGAATTGGTATCAAAAGGGGCTAATCAAAGCTGATGCGTGAGGAGTTAACAACAACACAAGTGTTATCTGGAAGGTGCACTACTTCTCTGAATCTGCTGAATGATAAAAACTGGCATAGGGTGTCTGTACTCTGCCAAAATCATTTGTAGTTCAGTGTGTTAGACAAAAAGTCAAACAGGGAGAACTTTTTTCTGAGTCAAAAACATATGAAGACAGTATTATTTGGATATTAAGACATGTTATTAAGAAAATTCTCAAAATAAATGAAAAAAAAAAAGAGAAAGGCTGTTACTCTTAGTTTATAAAATAAGTTAGATTGACTATCTTTCACTGGTTTCAGTCAGTGGATTGTGGCCATGCTGGGGCACTACTTTAAAGGATTTAGTGGAATATTTTTTTCTCCTCAAGTCTGTTACTTATCATCCTTTGATCTCTTGCCAAACTGCTACATTACATAGGCTTACACACAGCTTCCATCCACAACTCTCAGATCACTCACAAGGCATTAGTCAGTCCGGGGCTATAGTAGAAAGACACTTCCTCAAGGTGCTGTGCAGTGGAACTGAACCCAAAATCCATGTGGTTGAAAAGTAAGCTTCTTAATGACACAGTCAACCACAAGTTTTTTGGTCAAGATCTTTGATTGTTCTTCCCCTTCCATTTTTACTCATTCTTTTAAAATTCCAGAACAGAATAGGACAGAGATATATTATCCTCAGACAATAAATATTTTACATTGTTAAAATCTATAGCATTTGTTTGTGTAGACGTATGAGATAGCATGCAAAAGATTGTTAGATAAAACAGAATCCATACATCAATTCATTGGCACAACAAACATCATAAAAATGTAAAGTTAGGATTTTAAAAGCAATTAATACAAACAAATTTAGGATTTTAAAAATAATTAACACAAATTTAGCTATTTAAAGCTAATTACTTTAGGATTTCAAAATTAACACAAATTTAGGACTTTGAGAGTAATTAATTCAAAATTAGCTTTTTAAAAGCTAATTAACTAATTTAGGATTTTAAAAGTAATTAACAAACAAATTAGGATTTTAAAAGTTATTAACACAAATTAGGATTACGTAAAAAATTAAAAATTAACACAAATTTAGGTTATGAAAATGAATTAAATAATTTAGGATTTTAAAACTAATTGACTCAACAAATTTAAGCATGATAAAAAATTGTTATATAATTGATAAAATTCTTGGTACATGTCCTCAGATTGACACCCAAACACTCTGAAATGCTTGTATTGGATCTTCCAACACGAATGCCAAGCAGTATAGCATGTTTCCAAATTTCTAGCAGAGTGAATTGTATCATGGTGCAATTTTTAATTTAGATCACTTTGCTCAGAAAAATATTACTTCAAAAAAATTTATGCTTTTAAAACTAATTAACACAAAAAGATTTAAACATATACATGGTATTATATAATATAAAATCTTTTCTTAAATGACAGAAAACTGCTGTTCTTTATGATCAATAAAAAATGAACTTAGATATGCAAGTTAAATGAAAGAACTCCAGCCATAGATTCCTATATTGAAACCATTTTGTAGACTTGATTCCCATGGAAGCTAACTTATAAGCAAAACACATTACCATTATTTTCTCTACTCTATACACACTTCAAATATTGTTTGTTTTCTAACTGTGTGATTTCAGGTTCAATATCAATGAGCAGTACCTTGGGCAAGTTTTCATGGCATCCAGCCATAAAAACTTTACCCCAACAAATTCTCTCCAAGCTACGCAAATATGAAAAATTGAACATTAAATGACAATAGTGATTATATATATATATAGGAAAATGAAAAATAAGGCAGAATGCTAAACTGTAAGCATATTTTAATAAAGATTTCTAACCGGCTTTCATTGCGAAGCAAATTTTCAAGAAGGAGAATGAAAATGTTTTTTACAAAGAATTCTCATGCATCCTTATTTTTCCAACCATTATATACATTAATTACCACTGAACTTCAAAAGCTCAAAGACAATATAATGTATTGGTATATTTATTTTTTTATATAATATTATTTTTTTTATATATTAATTTCATTTTGTACTTCTTTGTAAAAAAACATTTTCATTCTCCTTCTTGAAAATTTGCTTCGCAATGAAAGCCGGTTAGAAATCTTTATTAAAATATGCTTCTAGTTTAGTATTCTGCCTTATTTTTCATTTTCCTATTATTTCTCCACGTGCGTTAACACAACCCCACTATTTACTGACTTTAGTAGTCTTCCACACGATTTCTATCTTCCAAATACTATTCTCAAAGCATTGGCCAGAATGAGGTTAGGGTAAAAGATAGTTGTTCAAAGTGCCTTGCACTGAACTGACCAGGACTGTGAAGGTCATACTTGCATCTATGTTAGAAATAAGATGAAAACTACATACTGTAATACATTTAATCTGATGGACTCCATCAGCCAGAAACACTTACCTCACAATAATTTGTCACCAAGTGCCTATGTTAGAAATCAATCATATTCTATTCAGTGTTTGGTTAAAAGTAAAATAAATGAGTACTAGGAGGGTACAAAGGCCATGATCAATCAACTATACTCTTCCCCTTTACAAAATACATGCCTTTGTGCTAATCTTTTTATCTTTTACTTGTTTTAGTCAACTGACTGTGGCCATGCTGGGGCATAGCCTTGAAAGATTATATCAAACAAATCAACCTCAGTACATATTTTTAAAATTTGGTGCATATTCTGCCAGACTCTTTTGCCAAACTGCTTCTGTTATGAGGGACATAAACAAACCAACACCAGTTGTCAGATGGTGTGGACCACACTCACATATAATTGGCTTCTACACAGTTTATGTTAACCAAATTCACTCACAAAACATTGGCAGGCCTAGGGCTGTAGTAGAAGACACTTGCCCAAGGTGTTGCACAATGGGACCGCATGATTGCAAATCAAGCTTTTTAACCACACAGACATGCCTATTCCTGTAGCTAATGTAAGAAACTGTTACTTGATATAACCCTTAGCCATTTAATGTTCCTCTTGCTAGCTTTTTTAGTACATCATGAACTAATTTCATCAACTCCTCTCACCTGCTTTCTTAGTCTATCATGAACTGATTTCATCAACTAATTTGGAAAATACATTTAACCTTTACGATACCAACATGTCTGAGACCATTCCTCATTCCACGATACAAACTTATAAAGTGATTTAAATTAAAACCTTCCATCAAAACTGAATGTTGATTTATTTTCCTTACACTAGTTTAATACTGACAATTATCTTACTGAGTTCTTCATTATTTTCAAAATTAATTGAAACCAAGGCAATGATTTCAATAGAAATATAGTAATGAATGGGTTAAAGGAAGAAAGTTAACAGGAGAATTTTATTAAAACCTATGTCATTTGTTAGAATTTCAAAATCTGAAAATAGTTACTTCTGCATGAAGATAAAAGTTTCTTTTCTTTAACATGAAACAATATAAAATTTATAATACTATTATAAATATTACCTGAGAAACAATGATATATAGTATCTGTGTTGAACATCAATGGACAATTGTGTTGGTTATTAGAAAAATTAATATGTAGATTTTAGTTGAAAGCAAAAGCAGTGTTTGAAAAAGAAAGTAAGTTTTTAGTGAGAGTATAGTGGGGAAAAGTATCTGGTTGAAAGCTTTGGGAGTGAAGTCTTAGTGAAAAGGCTGCACAATTGCACAAAAAAAAAAAAAACTTTAGTTTTTATGAATGCATGCCCAGGAGTCATATCATTGAAAAAAATAATTGTAAATATAAAGCAATTGACCCTGGAAATTTTTTTTTTATCAGACAGAGAGCATGTTTGGGATTACATACCGGCACTTCAGTTCTTTTATTAATTATCTGAAAGAATAAATATATTACATGCAAGTATTTTTACAGTTGGTAACCAAGACACAGATAACTAAAGAGGACTCTTTGCTGGTACAGAAGATATTAATGTGACCAATATACAAATGAGAATGTAGGCCACTATTAGAAGTGCCCTTATGAATAACCCCTTTCAAAGATTTTACAGCAGTCTTTTATAATTAGACTTAAAAAACAACACAAATTTTAATTTTTTATTGTATTTGTTGTCATGATTGTGGCTGTGTGGCCAAAAAGTCTGCTTCCAAATCACATAATTACAGGTTCAGTCCCACTGTTTGGCACTTAGAATCATGAGATGACCAAATCCTTGTGAATGGAAACTGAAAGAATCCCATTGTACATATATATGTGTGAATATGTGCGTGTTTCAATATTTTGCTAAAACATGTCTGATGATGAAAAAATAAGTGATGAGTGGAATCAAGTGAGGGTTGGCAGTAAGAGGTGCATCAGGCCATAGAAAAATCTGCCTTAACACCATCCAACCCATGCAAACATGGAAAAGTGGACATCAAGATAATGATAAGATTCTAAAATTCTGACAAGTAGTTAATTTAGAATTTTAGTCAATTCGTCAATCAAATTTTGGTTTCATGCTCTAGATCTGACAATATTTCAAAATCTTAAAACCTTCCAAGTAGCAACTTAGGTGAAAATGCTGGATTAAGCAATTTATCTAAGACTGCTTAGTCTAGTGCAGACATGGGCAACCTTTAATGAGAATTGGGCTGCATGAGACAGCCCTCATCATAAGGTTTCAAATTTTGGCACATGGCCAGCAAGTTTGGGGGGTCAATTACATTGTACTCAGAGCTTAACTGGTACTTATTTTATCAACCCCAAAAGGATGCAAAGCAAAGTTGATGTTGGTGAATTTGAACTCAGAAAGTAAATATGGACAAAATGCTGCTAAGCATCTATCGGGCATGCTAATGATTCTGCCAGTTCATTGCCTTTACATTACTTAAAAATATTGGCTTCAAATTTTGGCACAGGGCCAACAGGTTTGAGGATGGGGTTAAGTCAATTACAGTGACCCCAGTGCTCAACTGATACTTATTTTATTGACCTCCAAAAGGATGAATGGCAAAGTCAACCTTGGCAGAATTTGAACTCAGAATGTAAAGATAGATGAAATGCCACTAAGCGTTTTGCCCAGCATGCTAATGATTCTGCTAGCTCACTGCCTCTGCATTACTAAACAAATTTTGAAAATAATTTATTGTAAAGGTGTACCATTCAGAAAGTCTTAAGGTTTGCTAGTCACCCATGACAGGGCAAGTGTTTTGATACAAATTTATGCATTTCAAAAAGCGAACCAAAGGTAAAAGAATAAGCACAAGTATAGATGTGTGGTTAAGGAGATTGTTTTGCAACCATATGGCTTCAGGTTCAGGCCTACTGCATGGTACCTTAGCAAAGGGTCTTCTGCTATAGCTTTAGACTGAGCAAAAGGTTGTGAATGAATTTGGTAGATGGAAACTGAAAGTGTGCATGAGTGTGAATGCATGTCTTTGTGTCTGTCTCACTGCCTTTGACACCATGCACTAACTGCAAACAAACATTGTCATTATAAATGGTTGCAGTTCAGTAACAGATTTCCATGGAAACATGCTGTTTTCAAGGAGTTGGAGGAAATATTATCTTGTTTGGAAACAGGTGAGACTTGGCAACAGGAGGAGCATATGGCCAACAAAAATCTGCATCAACAGATTTTGTCAGACCCATGCAAATATAGAAAAGTAGACATTAAAATGATAATGATGTAGGAAGAAAAGCACTGCTGACTGGTCATGTGTTTGGTGTGTGTTTGTGTAAGAATATGTCAAAAGAAATAAGATACAAATGGATTAGTGCTCAAACCAGATGGGATACCTAAAATTCAGAGTTAAATCATGGAAAACATAATCCAGGTAAATAAGTGTTGGTCATAAAAAATGCATTGACTGTGCTATAAAGATAAAAATGAATGATGGACAGATGTTGTTTATTGCATCAAAGCATTTATAAATAAGTTTTACAAATGTAAATACATATAAATAAGCAGAAAGCTTGATGTTAGCGTGGTAGTCCTTCATAAATAGGTAGACATCCTAACATTTCATACATGAAAATCATAGAGAAGAAAGAAGAAAATCCATAGACTATCATTGTGCTTAATTATATTTACATATGTTTGCATGATTTATTTATAAATTCTTTGATGCCATAAATAATTGCTAACCCATCATATATATATATATATATATATATATATATATATATATATACACACACACACACACAGGTACAACATTGTTTTCCTGGGTTGGTCACACTTTGAATTAAGCAAATATTAATGTTGCTTAAGCCATTAAATGAAATACAGGTATCTGTATTTCATTTAGTATAAATGATTTTTGACAATTGTCAAGTCCCTTAACCCCTTGGGGGTCATTGGAGCACTTTGGCCATACAGCATATCTTGGGCGAGAAAACCTAGCAGAGCCCACCCCTCTCTAGGCTAAGCTCATTTTTGCCAGCTCAATGGACTGGAGCAACATGAAATGAAGTGTTTTTCTCAAGAACACAGCACATAGCCTGGTCCAAGAATTGAAACCACAATTTTACAATCATGAGTCCAATACCCTAACCACTAAACCATATGCCTCCAGTATAAATGATAAAAGTTTATTAATACTGTACTGTGCAAGGTACTAGTAGACAAGTCTGGCAGTCACAGGCATTTGAAGTACCTGCTCATAAGTTAGTGTAGATTACAAGAGGGTCTGAACCATTAGTTTCCAGAAAGTTGGTGTTGTACCTGTTGGGGTGTGTGTGTATATACAAATATACAATAGCTATTGCATATCAATTACATAATTGCTTAATCATTGAAAGAATTATATTTACATATATTTGCATGATTTATCTATAAATGTTTTGATGCCATAAATAACTGGAGAATATTTCTTTCAAAAATATAATCATTACAATCAACAGGAATGATAGACCATGGAAAAGAATTTAAAGAGCAGTAAGTATATCACTGAGTTAGAAGCAGAGAGAGAGAGAGAGAGAGAGAGAGAGAGAGAGAGAGAGAGAGAGAGAGAGAGAGAGAGAGAGAGAGAGAGAGAGAGAGAGAGAGAGAGAGAGAGAGTGCAACAGTTAATAAAATATTTTAAACAAAATGTTATTTATGCAGATTATTATCATTATTATTGTTGTTGTTGTTATTATCAAAGTAAACAATTGTTAGACTTCAATAATTTGAATAAACCACCAATTTAAAATCCTACATGTTTCAATTCCTGATTCATACACAAGCCTACATTCACATACAACACACTTATACACCCAGGCATTTATATATCCAAGCATTAAATAACAACATTATTTCAAAGTTTGGCCCTTTTATAGACACAGGCATGGCTGTGTGGTTAAGAAGCTTGCTATGCAATGATGTGGTTTTGAGTTCAGTCCCACTGAGTGACACTTTGGTCAAGTGCCTTCTATTATAGCCTGGGCTGACCAATTGCCTTGTGAGTGAATTTGGTAAATAGAAACTGTGTGGAAGTCCATTGTATATAGCTAGTGTTGGTTTGTTTATATACCCTTAACTTAATGGTTCAGCAAAAGAGACTGACAAAACAAGTACTTAACCTTAAAAATAAAAAAGTAAGAACTGGGCTTGATTTGTTCAACCAAAACCCTTCAAGGTGGTGCCCCAGCATGGCTATGGTTCAATGACTGATAAAAGTAAAAGATAAATCCACCTGAGACCACCTGTGGTTCTATGATACATGCTTCCTATTTTAAAGTAAAATTTCATGCTCCTTTTTATGTTTCAGCAGCCATGCTGGAGTACCACCTTTAGTCGAACAAATTGACCCCAGGACTTATTGTTTGTAAGCCTGGTACTTATTCTATCGATCACTTTTGCCAAACAGCTAAATTACGGGGACATAAACACACCAACATCAGTTGTCAAGCGATGGTGGGGGTGACAAACACAGACACACACAAACACACACATATATATACGACGGGCATCTTTCAGTTTCTGTCTATCAAAATCCAATAAAAGTAAAGAAGACACACTTGAAAGACAACTAAATACAGACAAACGTGTACACACACTGATGCATACATTTACACAGTCTGCCACACATTTCAACACACATTTACTTTGGTCGGCCTGAGGCTATAGTAGCAGACACTTGCCCAAGGTGTCACGCACTGGGACTGAACCTGGAACCATATGGTTGGTAAGCAAGCTATTTACCACACAGCCACTCCTTCTCAATATCAACTTAATAATATCAAAATTATTTTACTAAATTTTCCATTATATTCAAAATTAATTAAAATAAATGCAATATATTGCAACAATGGTAACAAAAATAGTTAAAAATGTTAAGCTATAACTGTTGTGTTCTTGGTGAAGCACTACAGAATAGATTTAGAAGATAAATGATAGTCAAGAAAAGGAAGATTCAAAAGTAATTAAATAAATATATAATACTAATTAAATTAAATTATGTCAATAACTTCAGCTGAGAAAGATGAAACTGGAAGAATACTCAGGATTAGTAAAATAGATCTGAAAGTCATCCAGGGAAAATTTAAAACTGCAAAATTCAATGAACAGTTGAAGTGCTAAGTTAATACTGAAATAAATAGACTTTAATAAATAAATAAATGAATAAATAAATAAATAAATATTAATGTTTTAATATTAAATTTGTTTTTCCTGCAAGTAATAAGTTAACCAAACCAAGTGGTGATTATGAAAAACAAACAAAATAACAAAAAACTATGAAAATAAAAAAGGGAAAATAGAGATGGCATTGCCCCAACGTGGCGGTAGGCAAATGGCCAAAACAACTATTAAAAAATAAGATTTAAAAAAATGAAAAAAAATGAGGTTAATAAACACTAGCCTGTTAAACAAATATTTGAGTGTTAGATGTGTAATCAGGTTGAAAAAATACCTTT
>NC_068989.1:68693084-68702875 GCF_001194135.2 Octopus bimaculoides | reverse complement strand
ACACACACACACACACACACACACACACACACATGAGGAAGAGTCAAAAGTTATATGCACTCCAGTTTTTTTTAATGTATTTACACAGAATCACTTTTTTACATAGTCTCTTTCCTTTTCAATGCACTTGGTCCAGTGGTCCACAAGCTTGTGTATTCCCTCCAAGAAGAAGGTTTTCAGTCTGCCATGCAACCATTTAAGAACTGCTTCCTTCACATCTTCAACCATAAGGTCATGAGTTCGATTACTGGTGGCGTGTTGTGTCCTTTAGCAAGATACTTTATTTCATGTTGCTCCAGTCCACTCAGCTGGCAAAAACAAGTAGCATCTATAAATTCAAAGGGCCAGCCTTGTCACATCCCGTGTCACACTGGATCTCCCTGAGAACAATGTTAAGGGCACATGTGTCTGTGGAGTCTTCAGCCATTTGCACGTTAATTTCATATGCAGGCTGCTCCATTGATTAGGTCAACCAGAAGCCTTGTCGTCATAACCGACAGAGTGTTAATAATATTCTAGCACAGAGAAACTTGTATTAGAATTAGAACCATTTTATTTGCAGAGAGGAGTGATGTCTTAATTCCATGCTTTAAAAGTTAAGATAGAGTCCTCTATACTTTGTATATTACACAGAAAATTTTCATGAAGCTTTGAGGATATACAAAAATTTGTGCTAAATGTCTACAGCTCAAATTAAGATCAACTGAGTGACTCAAGCAAAAACCCAAACCAACCAAAAAAACTTCGATGTAATTGTTTGACCAGCTCAAACTAGCAGCAAAATCTTCTGGGTAAAAGGATCCTGTGTGATTTGCAGAAGAACCCATTAGATAATGTCGTCCTAGAATGAAAATGTCAACCTCACCTACCCCAGGAAAGTTGTAACCAGAATACCTTTGATAAAAAATCAGCTCAGTAAGGACCAAAGGTTAAAGAAAACCTATTAGCAACCTTCTACTGTGTTGATTTAATCAACAAAACATCAAAAGAGAGTGTGTTGCAGGTTTTCGGTACTAATGAAGGTATCCCCTTACTAATCAACTAGTGTTAATGCTTTAACGAGGATTAAATAATAACCTATTTCAACACTTCTACACTTTGTTGATTTAATTATGAAGACATGAAAGAAGGGGCGAGTGTAGTAGGTTTGCTGATCAACTTGTATTAATACTATAAGAGTTAAACAATAACCTATGTCAACCTTTCATTGTGTAGGTTTAATTATAAAAGGAGTAAGAGGGGAGTGTATAGATTTTGGGACCTTATGAAGGTATTCACTTGGTAATTAACTTGTCTTAATACTTTAATGAGGTATTTCAGTAACTTTATGATCATAATTTTTTTTTTTTTTAAGGCACATTTTAACTATTTCAATAGTAAAAGCTGCTTATTGTGATTACTTGGAGAGGGAGCCATTAATGCTTTTGTTCCCATATTTCTGTTGAAATATGCTGCCTTTAACCCTTTTAAAACCGACTTGTGTGAGACGACCCTTGGTTTATGAGACAACTTTCTTGTTTTAAAGTGATCCAAATTAAAACCCGCCATTGAAATTTCATTTTAATTTATATTCCAAATGCCTGATTAATAATGACAATGCAGTAATTTTACTACATTATCCAATATTTTCAAAACTAATTGAAACAAAAGTAGTGGATTTGAGCAAAAATTTGGTAACAAAAGGGGTTAAGTCAATTTTGTAAATAATGGAAAATTTAGAATATAGCTTTGTCAGTATAAAACATGTTCAGAGCATAAATTAACATGAAATTGTGATGGAACATTTTAATTTGGATCACCTTAACAGTTAGTTTGTATCATAGACTCAGGAATGTCTCAAATAGTTTGTATCATGGACCAAGGGTGATCTCTAGGCGTTCATATTGTAGAACCATAGGTGATTTCAGACAGGTTGGATTCAAAAGGGTTAACTGGTTGATAACATTAAGCAGAGAATATAACAACATCCTGGTTAAGCTTGGGAACTACTAATTTTGATGATAACTGTTTGATAATATTATCCAAAATTATACTAAAAGGCCTCCACTGTACTATAGTCACCGTATTTCTCGTTTCATTTTTCTCTTATGACTGTAAAGTGACAAGGTCATGCGAGTCTATGTGAAAGATATTTGACTAAATAAAACATGAGACATGTATTTGAAATTTATCAACTAATGTCAGAAGAACTAGATTACTTGACAGCTGATATTTATAGTCACCAAGATAGAAAAATCCCAATATGATATGTATTTATGCTCAAGTCTTTACAATAGATAACATTAAAGAAAGACACTATTAATCCCGTGGCAATGTAAACAGATTACGATTTTTATAGATGTTAACTATTTTATCAGTTTCATATATTTGTTGTTTATCTATTTCAGTAGCAGCATGGCAACAGTTTTCAAAGAAAGAACAGCCTTTGAAAGATGACCTAGTTTAGAAGACCTTTTTAATGAAATCTCTTCACACTATGTGTATGTGTGTGTGTATGTGTATGTGTATGTGTGTGTGTGTATGTGTATGTGTATGTGTGAGAGAGAGAGAGAGAGAGAGAGAGAGAGAGAGAGAGAGAGAGAGAGAGAGAGACTGACCTTAATAATTAGGTATGAATCCTCTACATTGCTCAGAAGCAATATTGGACCTAATTAAGTAGTCAGACAAGCTACTTTAAATATGTCATTTATTTAGTAGGATATGAAAGATTAGTAGTAAAGATTAATTGGACTATTAACCTCACCTTGTATGCTTCAATTAGTTTATTCTCTGACAGATCTCTCAAACTCTCAGGTGCTGTTATTGATAGGAATAGTGTTATGCAAAACACCAAAGTGTCTGCTAGATTTGTGGTCAGTTGCTAAAGGATATCCTAGATATGGGTGAGTGGGTATGTGGGTGAGGAGTTGGCATCTGTTACACTTAACTGGGGCCATAAATTCATCTTGAAATGCTGGCTGCCAACTAAGAATAATTGGGCAACTGACAGGAAAATCTGAATGAGATGTGTGTAGTGGATAGGAAAATAGTGTTGCTTAAGGAGCCTTAAAAATGCTAGTGGGAGGATAGCTATGTCAAACACACCAGTTTTTTTAAACTCTTTTGATACCAACCCACCTGAGACCACCCTTGTTTCTATTACACAAATTCCTGGTTTTAAACTGATCTAAGTTAAAACTTACTACAAAAATTCCAGCTTAATTATGTTCCAAACATCAACAAACTACTGACAAAGTTATTTTACTAAATTTTTCATCATTTTAAAAATTCATTGAAATGAAGGCAGTGTATTTCAAAAGAAATATATATGATAACTGAAGTGCTAAAACAGGATGAATGATAATGATGATTCTCTAATAATCTTTGAATGTTACATTTTCACACTTATATTCTTTTATATTGAAATCATGGACCTTCATTGCAATTCTTCCCCCAGGATATAACTTTAGGAATTTCTGCATAATGTAGTATATATGAAATCCTTTTCTTGAGTTGAATATAGATGACATTATCCAATATCTATTTTTTATTTAAAAAAAAAAAAAGACAGTTGGTGTGATTTGAGAGATTTGGCTGCTATTTTTAATACTAAGTAATTATATAGAGGCTCTAGCTGTATAAGTTTGAGAGAGAGAATTAACTAGAACTTAGAATTTACGTTTTTGGTTTCATACAGCCAACATCAGTTAATAACAGTCAAATGATGCTAATGGTGATACCTAGTAGGTATTTAGAGAAGATTTCAGTCATTTTCAGTAGACTCTGCTGTACGAAACAAAAATTAACAAAGTATATATTACAGATTAGGAGTGAGGGACAAAAAGAAATGATTTTGAAAAGAAGAGAAAAGAATCTTATGAAAGTTGCTTAAATTTCTGCTGAAATATACTGTATTTATTTCAATTAATTTTTAAAATATCAGGGGAATTTATCAAAATACATTTGTTGTTTTTAACCCTTTTGTTACTATATTTCTGATGAAACATCCAGCATTTGTTTCAATAAATTTTGTAAATATATTTGTCATTATTAACGGTTTTGTTAATGTATGTCTGGTGAAATACACTGCATTTGTTTCAATAAATTTTGAAAATAATGAATTATTGTCATTACTGAACTGGTGCTTGTAACATAAATTAACATTAAACTTTAAAGAAAGTTTTAATTAAATCA
This sequence comes from Octopus bimaculoides, assembly GCF_001194135.2. Lineage (NCBI taxonomy): Eukaryota > Metazoa > Mollusca > Cephalopoda > Octopoda > Octopodidae > Octopus > Octopus bimaculoides. The sequence continues at coordinate 68,698,702 of NC_068989.1, read as the reverse complement.
CTGTAAAAGAGAGGATTTGTAAAGTAGAACTAAGGACAGCCTGAGGTAGATTGGTCTCAAAAGGGCAAAAAATGCTCATATACTGTTATATTCAGTTTTATTTAATTTCTTTGGTTAACTGTTTATAAAAAGGTTTGTTCTACAACTATGACCTGGTCATTGTAATGGAATTGTGTTAGTGAATATAGGCAAATGCAGAAACTTAACGTCTTATGGTATATGATACTTTAAAGAAATGTAACAAACATGAATATAGAGGTATATGGGTGCTTTGAGTAGCGATTGACACTTTAACATAAGCTATTAAGTTTGTTTAATGTTATATAAATAAAACCAATGCAGGCTTACAATCAACCAAATCTAAATAGGAAACAATTGCTATAGTCTAAAATTAGGTGAACAGAACATAAAATTAGTGTTTACATGTTGTATCTGTGTGTTTACACGTACACATATGCATACAACTGAATATGTTTGTGCATGCCTGTATATGTAAACAGTCTAGATCAAATCAACATTTGAAGTAGAACACTAAAACAGTTGAAAATACTGTCTACATCACTTCACAAAAATCAAGTTGTATCAGAATCTGGCCAAATACTAAAAATTACTCCACGGTCATAGGCATTTAGAAAATTCCAATTACTAACTAGTCGGGTAACAAACAGCGTCATACTTTTTTCTCTTTTTAAACAGTTACAATTAAAAGAAGTGACTAACGGAAAGATAAATATCATTTAAGCTAAAATAACCCAACAAAAAACACGAGATGTCATGTCAGGAAATACAGTTTGTTTGTCTGTCTGTCTGTCTAGATTAGGAAATGTTAAAAAGTAAAACCAATTGAACATCGTTTAACTTCTACCTTTCCATGCTTGCATCATGGATTAGATAGAGTTTTATTCTTTTCTACCCTAGGCACAAGGCCTGAAATTTTGGGGGAGGGGGCCAGTTGATTAGATTAACCCCAGTATGCAACTGGTACTTAATTTATTGACCCTGAAAGGATGAAAGCCAAAGTTGATCTTGGCAGAATTTAAACTCAGAATGTAAAGACAGACGAAATACCGCTAAGCATTTCGCTCGGCATGCTAATGTTTCTGCCAGCTCACCACCTGATGGAGTTTTATTGCGGCAAATTTTCTACAGCTCAATGCCTGCCCTGTCGTTAACCCTCACTCGTTTCCAAGCAAGGTAATATAGTCCCCATGACCAGAAATGTTTGTGAAGAATATGAGAAGTGAATGACCACTGTTTGTTATAATTGGTACTAGATTTGAGCAAGACACTTTATTTCACATTGCTCCAGTTCACTCAGCTGTAGAAATGAGTTGCGATGTCACTGGTGCCTAGTTGTATTGGCCTTTGCTTTCCATCAGTGTCATGGAGGAGGGAGACTGGCATGCATGGGCGACTGCTGGTCTTCCATAAACGACCTTGTTGGGACTTATGCCTTGCAAGGGAACTTTCTAGATGCAATCCCATGGTCATTCATGATTGAAGGGTCACTGCCTTCAAGTATTTTAGTTAGTCATTTCAACTGCAGTTCTCATTTCAGGTAATGAAGGAACACAATCTGACTACACACACACACAGAGGTGGTGAATTGGTATTGGTCATTAGGGCACTGGACAAAATGCTACACAGTATTTGCTTCCATTTTCTGAACTCTGAGGTCAAATCCCAAAGTCAACTTTGCGTTTCATGTTATGAGCAGAATAGGACAAAGAGAAACTGCAAAAGCAGGTCTCATACACACACACACACACATATATATGTATTCATGTTTGTGATTGTGTTTGCATTACATGTGAAAACTGAGGTTGTTTATGCTGTGTGCCCTTTATATCTTGGTAAATAGAGATTGATAAAATAAATATCAAACTGAACTGAAACATAAACTGGGACTGATATGATCAACTAAACATTTGAATGTGGTGTCCCAGCATGGCAGCAGTCCAGTAATTGAAACTGATAAAAGAGTGAAAGTATAAAAGTAAATATATATGTGACTAAAATACCTCACAATATATATACATATACACACATACGTGTATGCATGCACATGTGTGTACGTGTGTGTATATGTGTATGTGAGTGTTTGTATGAATGTATGTGTATGTATTTACATGTGAGTGTGTATGTATATATATGTGTGTGTGTATGTGTGCATGTATATAAATATACATGCGTGTGTGTATATGTGTGTGTATGTGTATAGTCCTTTTTCATTCTCTGAAGCACCAACATACTTTGGGATGTATTTAAAAAAGAAATATAAAACCATAAAATAGATTGCAAAGGTGGAGTTAAAATTCTTCCAGTTCTTGCTTTCACTTTGAAAGCTAAAATCACTCATAAAATTTACAACTTATCTCTTAACATTTATTTAAAAGAAAAAAAATATTTCAGCATTAAGTAAATGAGCCAAATCACCTGTTTGTATTGGGACTGTAGTGAAAAACAAAATTTACAATCTTCTGACAAGTGTGGGGTAAGTATTTTGTTAAAATTGGGGAATATACAGTTTTAAGTTTTGCTCAAGAACATTTGAATGCAAAGAAATAAATACAAAATTGAATTTTAAAAAATCTATGTTCCCTGTCTCTGTGATACCAATTCACACTAACATCTAATCCATACAATTGATGTTTATGCTTAACTAGAAACCAACAAGGATCAACAAGAGAATCAATAAAGCACAGAAACTGTGTATTACTTAAGATATATGCCAGCTGGGAAAAACTGATAATTTTGTATTTATTTTGATTTAATTCAGTATGTGTTAGAGAGCTTATATAAACACGATAAGCACATGAATTATGAGAATATCTATTGTAAAAAATGGTTATTCATACTTGAAACTAACTGTTTTGTCTATGTGGAAACCATGAAGACTAAAGAAAATAAAATAAAGGGGCTCGATAACAAATTTAATCCTTTGTTATTTATTAAGTTGATGATTGGAACATAGATTAACATGAAATTTTGAATGAAAGGTTTTTAATTTGAATCACTTTAACAGTGGAAATCTGTATCATAAAACCAAGGAGAGTCTCAGGCAGGATGGTATTCAAAAGGTTAAAGTGGAAATATTTGAAAATATTTTGTGATAAGGTCATTGCAAAAATCAAGAGTTCAAATGAAATATTTGAAGATTGTTCTAAAGGTTCATGGAATGATACTTATTTAAAACACGTCACAGATTCCTTTCAGAAAATGTTTCCAATGAGAAATGTCCTCGAAATGAACTTCCTAAATGTATATAACTTATTGATTTAATTGGGAACATCCTTATCAAATCTCAGCTGTGTAAATATGTAGATGCTTGACAAAGAATTGAAACATAAAACCAGCTCTAGTTAAAATTTAAAAACCTGGTTATTTTTCTCATGAAAAATTAAAGAAAAAGAAAAGAGAAAGAAAAGAAAATTAATGTTGACATAACACATTAAACACTAGAAGTAAAAAAAAAAAAAAAAACTAAACAAGCAAACCATCTCCAAACCTGATAGTATTTAATGAGAATGCAAATAAAATTGAATAGAAAATCAAGGTTAACAAAAAAAAGTGTGTGTGTGTGTGTGTGTGTGTGTGTGTGTGTGTGTGTGTGTGTGTGTGTGTGTGTGGGGTTTACTAGAAATAAAATTTCAGGACTGACTTCAGATTCTTTTACTGCAAATACTAAACAAGAAAATATATTTGTTTAAGTTTTCATATTGCACTCATGTTTTTTCAAGGTCTTCAGAATAACATGAACAGTATGCAGAGTGTTTATAAAAACACTTCAAAATTTAAATGATTTATAAGTTATTTTTATATTTTTTTATCTTGTTGCAGTTTTGTTTTTATATATTTTTGTCTTTTTATGTTTTACTTGTTTCAGTTGTTGGACTGCAGCCAAACTGGTGTACTGCCTTGAAAAGTTTGGTCAAGCACAAAGATATACATAAACACACAAACACACACGACAGGCTTCTACAGTTTCTGTTAACCAAACAAAGGCTTAGTGAAAGACACTTGGTCAAAGTGCTGCACAGTGGAACTGAACCAAAACCCATATGCTTGAAAAGTGAATTTCTTAATCATACAGCCTTGCCAAACTTAAAAAAAAAATAAATAAAAATAATAATAATAATTTAAGAAAAAAAATTATCAAAAGATACACACTGTATTTCATGAGGAATATGATATCCGAGAAAGAGTTAATCAGGTGGGTGGGTCATCGACAGTGAAGCAGCTCTCAAGTGTCATGGACACAACTAGTCTTGTCCACCCACCAATAAAGACCAACTTTCTAATATATTTCAACCATTATTTTTTCCTTTATTCCTCAGCAACTTCCTGTTGGTCATGAAATTACAAGTTAGCCAACTAAACTAAACATGAATGACCTACTTTATGCATACTGTCACTCCTTGGACACTGTATAAAAGTTGAGGATAACAGCATAAGACCCAAAGGAAAGCACACATTCAACAGAACAAACAAAACTAGCCTCATTTTGAAATAATGTAAATTACCTTCCTTCTCAAGTGATGACAGTTAAGCTGTTTGTAGTCATAAACAGAATATTAAGGAAAAATTGATTTATGTGTATCTAAATAAAGAAACTGCTAATCAGTTATTTTATCATGCATATAAATTTCCTTTTTAAAGTGTTACTTTGAATATGTAAATATATACAATATATATATAATTAAAAAATGAGTGTAAATTTAATAGTAAGTGTAGAATTTTGTCTCTTGTTAGCTGACACCACATGTAAACGTTTGTTCAGTGCTATTGTATTTTATTGTCTGTTAACAGAGCATGTGGAGATGTTTTGTTTGCAGATATCATGTTTAACATTTTCTCACTACTTAGTTGACAACATATGGAGTTTTTGTATAATTTTTTTTCACCCGTTAACTTGATGACATGAAAGGTATATTGATTGTTAAACTAACAACCATCTTCAACACTTTAAATCTCTCTTTTCTTTAATGACCACCAGTCCTGACAGCTATGGCTTTCTCCAAATGCCATATCTGTTTGTGATCTAATTACCTACTCTTGAGAAATTTGGTGAAATCAATGTTGTACTTTCGGTTATTACACTTCTGTTGAAATACATATCTTTGTTTCAATTAATTTTTTGAAAATAATGATGAATTAAGTAAAATAAGCAGGTATTTGGAATACAAATTAATATGAAGTTTTGATGTGAAGTTTTAATTTTGATCACTTTAAAATAAGAAGTTCATATCGGAGAACTAGAGATAGTCTTAGGAAGCTTGTTATCATAGAACCAAAGGCTGTCTCTTGTGGGTTGATATCAAAAAGACTAACAACATCATTGCTTAACACAGAATGTGAACCTCCAAGCTAAACTACCTGCACATTTATGCCATCCACTTTAGGATCAACGGGGACTTCCTAATTATATGGTTTTGGATTCAGACCCACTGCACAGTATCTTGGGTAATGTTTTATACAATAGTTCCTGACAGGAAAGTTTTGGGAGTGGACTTTGTAGATGAAAACTGAAAGAAGCCCAATGTGTGTATGATACATATATATATATATATATATATATATATATATAAGGTTGAGGAGGGTATTGGATTTAACCAAAC
>NC_068989.1:68672376-68691003 GCF_001194135.2 Octopus bimaculoides | reverse complement strand
TGGCCGTTTTCGTGCGGGTGACACGTAAAAGCACCCACTACACTCTCTGAGTGGTTGGCGTTAGGAAGGGCATCCAGCTGTAGAAACTCTGCCAAATTAGATTGGAGCCTGGTGTTGCCATCCGGTTTCACCAGTCCTCAGTCAAATCGTCCAACCCATGCTAGCATGGAAAGCGGACGTTAAACGATGATGATGATGATGATGATGATATATATACACACACACACACACATATGATAATAATAATAGCCACAGACATGGCTGTGTGGTAGGAAGTTTCAACATCCATATTCCCATGCAAGCATAAGAATATGGATGTTGAAATGTTGATTGAAGATAAATAATAATAATAATGATGATGATGGTTTTAAATTTTGGCATAAGGTCAACAATTTTATGGGGAGGAGGTAAGTTGACTACATAGGTCCCAGTGCTCAACTGGTTCCTTATATCGACACTGAAAAGATGAAAGACAAAATTGATAGAATTTGAATGTAGAACATAATAAAATTGTTTACCATATTAGTTACCATATTAAATTCCTTAAGAATTCATAGTTACTTTCAAAAATTAATTAAAAATATATATAATCAGTGTATTTTATTATAATCTATTAAGGATAGGGTTAAAATCAAAACAATCGAAGGAGAGAGAGAAAGAATGTCTGAGAGAAGGAAAGATAAAGCTGGAAAAGCAAAGCTGAGCATGATAGAGTCAGAGCAAAACAAAAAGTGACAGAGAGGCAGAACTATAAACTGAGAGAGATAGGGAGGCACAGCTATAGACTGAGAGTGTTAGAGAGGCAGAGTTTCAGAGAGAGAGTGAGTTGCAACTGGGTTTGCACTTTGAAATCAGTCTCCCTTTGGCCATAGGAATTAAACATCCATAGATGGAAAACTGTAAACAAATCTCTACAGAATATCAAATATAAGAAACTTGAAATCATAGAAGAAATTTATAACAGTATACCAAACTAAAATAGCATATTTCCTCAACTGACTGAATGTCCTGCGATGTGATATGTAAAAGCAGAAGCCCTTTCAACATATTAGGTTGTGATGATTATTTTATCAAATGTTGATATTGGCATCAGAAACAAGCTGCAGTGAGCATTGAAGAGAAGATGTCAAATGACAACAGGCAGCATCACTTTACTTTGGAATGTTCAAAATAATAATAATAATAATGCTTCTAACCTTTGTGATGTACTCATTTCTTATCACTGTTGTTTAGAAGATGTTACCCGAGTAATATGATTAATGCAGCACTCAAAAGCTTGCAATCTCCTTTTTGCCTCCCTAAATTCAATTGTTATTCTGTATATATGTAGAAGTTGCCAATGGGGGATTTATATTTTCTTAGTCCAGAATCTCAAGTGTATTAGAGTGCATGCTGATTAGCTTGTATACATGAATGCTTGAGCTTGTGTGCATATATACATATATATATATATGTACATACATATATGTGTGTATTTAGAAGGCACAGCAAAAAAAAAAAAAAAAATCCACATTTTAGAAGTTGACAAAAGCTTCAAAAGCTAAGATGTGGTGTACACCAGTTAAAACTATGATGGTAAGTGGGAGAAAAAAGGTAAAATATTAGCTACCTGAAGACACTGTCATCACTGGCCAAACTGCACTGGCACCACACCAAGAGCCATGTAAAATATGTGATGTTTTCTGCTATACTTTTCACACACATACACACACACACGTAGAAAGGTATATATGAGCATACATAAGTTTGCATGGAAACACACTTGTGACGAATGGAAGAAATTTATAACAAAACTCGGCAACTATATTTGGGGATTACCATTAGTCAAGTGCAAAGATAAAAATACCATGACTGATTTTTAGGTATAAAAATACTGGAAGTTACATTATCATATCTGAGATTGCACTGTATTTAAGGAAATACAGTATATATGTGTGTGTGTATGTAGGTACATATGTATGCTTGCATATGTTCACACAAATGTACACATGTAAATACATAGTCACACACAGACACATCATCATCATATTGGTTTTAAGACAAGGCAGCACATGCACACACACACACACAATGAGCTTCTTCCAGTTTCTATCTACTGAATCCACTTAGAAGGTACTTTTGCCCAATATGTTGCACAATGGGACTGAATTCCAAGCACACACCAACACATCATCATTATCATACTGGTTTTAAGACAAGACAGCACACACACACTCTTGCATGCATTACGCACACACAAGGTTTGTTCATAAATGTCTTGAATTATTATTGTATAAACTACATGAATATCCAGAACTCAAAAGATATTCTGTAATTTATTACAAATCATAGAACCTTAGCCCTATATCAATCATGAACATGAGTGGGCCAAAACATTGCTTTCTCAGTGAATTCAGTTAAACACTTAAACTTGGATGTAATTAGTATTGATTTCTAACATAAATTACAAGACCTCAATTGGTACTTTATTTTACTGACCTCCAGAAAGGTAGAAAGCAAAGTTGACCTTGATGGGATTTGAACTCGGAGCATAAAGATCCTGAGCTAAATACTGCAAACCATTTTGTACAACGTTCCAGTGCATCAACACATTTTACAACTAGGAAAGGATAAATGGGCACCCAAAGGTCTTCAAGACAAAACCAGATTTTTTAATTGAAGAAATCTGAGCAAACGTGCAGGAGTGGTAAGAAGCTCACTTCCTAACCACATGGTCCCAGGTTCAGTCCCACTACGTGGCACCTTAGGCAAGTGTCTTCTACTGTAGCCTCGGGACAACCAAGACCTTATGAATAGATTGAAAGAAGCTTGTCATATATATATATATATATATTTATTATATATACGTACATATTTGTGTGTCTGTGTTTGTCCCCCCCACCCCATCATCACTTGATGACGGTGGTGTGTTTACATCCCTGTAACTTAGCAATTCCAGCAAAAGAGACCAATAGAAAAAGTACTAGGCTTACAAAAAATTAAGTCCTGGGGTCAATTTGTTCGACTAAAAGGTGGTGCTCCAGCATGGCCACAGTCAAATGACTAAAACAAGTAAAGGAATAAAGGTTATTCACATGGACATGCACATTCTTTGAAAAGATGAAATTTGCACACAATCTAAATTTCTCCACACACCCACAGCAAAAAAATAAATAAAAAAAATTAGACAGAATGTTGTCTATTACTGCATTGCTTTAATTAATATTGGTTCCTTGCCATTTTTTAGTCACAACTTTTTGCATTTTGAGTTCGAAAATCTTGTTGGAATTGCTTTTGCCGTTTTTCCTTCCAGTGTCAGTTACAGAAACAAAGCCGTCAAGAACTGGAATCTGTCTAATTGCTAACACCTAAAATTTCTGACCCAGTGCAGTGCTTATATTAGCAATAAATATTAAATACTTGTAAAATTTGAAAATATAAGCTTTTTTATTTATTTATTCTTTTCAAGTTAATCACAAGAAGTTTTAAACCTATGACCTTTACAAACTTCTCAGAACATCTGCAGGGAGGGAAATCATTGTGGTTGTTGTTATTGGTTCCTATTTTAGATGCTTGCCACAGAATGAACTCCAGTAAATGTACCTGATATGTAATATACTAAATGCCATAGGACTGGTAACTTAAGATCAAATTAACTGACAAATAACATAAACAGATGGAATTAAACTTGGTTGAAGTTACAGTAAGAGAATGGAAAAAAAAAATCATGCACTTCAGAAAACATTACTCCCACCCCCATTAATTAATTAGCCTGATTGTGGAGGGCAAGTGAATATATTGAAGTCAGTATCTAGACCTAGGTAAAAATCAAAATTATTTAAAATTATCTAGGCTGTTCACTCTTTACATCCTGCTGTAAATTTTCTAGGTGAAAGTCCAGTCCAGTAATGATTCAAATACAAAACAGAGATGACTAATAAATGGATGAGAGCTTCTCCCATATATTAGAGAGTTCTCTAATTCATTCAAGATAAATGTAAACAAGCTTTGTATGATTCTTGTGATGTGCAATTCAGGATTGGCTGACTGATATACTCCTGTGTTGCACAGGAAGTTAAGAGTTAATTAAGAGAATATCCTGATGGTAATGGAGTATACTAGAAAAAAATTACTATATATGTGAATAAATGCTATGGGTGAGTACAGGAGTTAAGGTGCTGAATTATCTGGTTAACTGACATATGGTTTAGATATTGACATGTCTGGGGATCAAATTATAAGTGTAGGATACTACAATAGCAGTATACAAAAGTGTGCACATACATATTTTTCTATTTCATATCTATTTCTCAATGCTAGCATAGATATGGTATTTTTGTTGTAAATTTGGGCATTTACATAAAGATGGAATAGTTGCCTACTTAACTGTGAAAGAGGAGAGAAACAATCAGAGAATGTGTATGTGTGAGTGTGTGTGTGAGAGAGAGAGAGTGAAAGAGAAGGAGGCAGTTGATTTATTCATGATTCTACGTCAGTTTGATATTTTGCAAAGAGCTCTCATAATATTTTCAAGAGTTTGTAATTTTTTTTTTTTTTTTCATACACGTACATTATGATATTACTATAAAGTTCCAAACCATATGCAGGTGCATATGTGTGCATTGTTAAACATATGAAATCTTTATGTTCTGCTGAGGTACAATGATTGCGGGGAGGTTAATGCTTATCTTTAGTTTCTGTAGCATCAAGTGAATGGGAGGTACGGTGACAACATAAGATTTATTACATGTTACCTAGGTGGATGTGCTTCAGTTTACTGACTACTTTCAGGAATCTGACACTACACTATACATTAAACCCCATCTACAGAAAATTAGCTTTATTCTCATCAAAAGTTTGTAAAAAGTTTGTAGAGTGAATGCGAACATTGTAACTAATACAGTTTACATCAACATTATCATTACCCTCATTGTTTTAACATCTACTATTCCATGTGAGCATGCATCAGAGAGAAATGTATTGGGGCAGATTTTTTATGGCCAGATGCCCTTCATGTTTGCCAACCCTCACCTACTTCCAAGTAAGGAAGTATTTTCTCATTCAACATCATCATCCTTTAACATCTGTTTTCAATGCAGGCATAAAATGGATGGTTTGACCAGTGCTGGCAAGCAGGAGAGCTGCACCTGGTTCTAGTTTAATTTGGTTTGGTTTCTATGGCTGGATGCCTTTCCTAACGCCAACCATTTTATAATGTGTATTGGGTGCTTTTATGTGGTGCTGGCATGATTGCTTTTTATGTGGCACAAGTACATTGTCTTCCTTTACCTTTCTAACCTTTTCTACAAATGACGTTACTCTGTGGTTTTTCAACACTAGACCATTGTCAGACATATTTTCACAGTAGATTAGAAATGGATGACACTGTTTGGTGGTCACACTCATTTACATTTATTGCATGACACCAAAACAAAGAGATACTACTGCACACATGCTCACACATATTGTCAAACCATGCTCATTCATGGTGCCTGCCTCCTTATATATATATATATATATATATATATATATATATGTGCATATATATTTGTGTGTGGTTGTGTTTTCCAATTGTGTGCTGTGTAGACAGTGTTATTATCTATGTCTGACCCATCTTGCCATGACATAAACAATGTCCTTGTTTATGTTTATTGCGAAAACATGACCACTTTTTGAACTAGTTGTTTTTGAAGGACCAGGGCAGAAATAGTAACTTACTTGGAAACAACTGAGAGTTGATGACAAGAAGGGCTTACAAATACAGAAAACTAGTCACATAAGTCTCATCTGACCACTGACAGCATGAAAAAGTGGATGTATAACAATGTTGATAATGATGATGTGTATGTATGTTTGTGTGTGTCTGTGAGTGTGAGCAAAAATATTTAATTGCTTTATATACTTCAGTGTGAGCAAAAATATTTAATTGCTTTATATACTTCTTAATATCAAATAAGCTGAAAAAGTTGAAACCTGTTTTTTAAAGCATATTTATAATTTAGGAATTATAAGGTGAAATATAACAAAAAAAATATTTAAGTTTAACAGCAAAATATCAAAGCTCCTACAAACATTGAAATGGAATTTATTGGGCATGAGACCTTGAGCGGGCTGCCTTGAGTTCAGTGCCTGAGTCACTCAGCTACTGCCTCTCACAATGATTTTGAGATCTCATTTGAGGACTGAAGTACGTAAAGTGCCTTATTTGGTGATGCAATATTTCACTGTTTGAAACCACATGGTTCCCTGTCCTACTGCATGAGTGGACTCAGAGAAAAGAAAATGAAAAAGCTATAGTCTTCATAGATTTCTGGTAGATATTACAAGGAAAGTATATTAAGCTATTTCAAATTAACAAAATACAATTATAAGTCAGTTATTAGGATAACAGCAAATGAAGATGTGACTGGACAAATTTATTAAACAACCAATAGTAAATTATAACATGTTTTGCATATAGAGAATAGTATCATTCGTTTTTTATCTTTTTCAATAAAATATCTAAAATCGAGGATATAATACCCAGAATTACAGAGAAAGGGTAATACTTTGGTATCCATTTCTACCATGCAGTGTTTTGAGAATTTTTCTTTTTTTTTTCATAAGAGATAAACTTTTGAATAGAATACAGACAACACCTAAAAAACTATATGCTAATTGTAGTCAAACTACTAAGAACAATGTGCTAAACAAACAACACTGAAACAACCACCAAATGGTGAACAACACACACACACACATATATATACATATGTGAGATAGTGAACACAGACTTGCAGTGCATAAAATAAACTTTACTTACAGCAAAAATTAATAACTCTCTAAAAACTTTGTCCAGAAGATCAACTAAAAAAAGACAAATCAAAATGACACTGGTGAAAGCTGGTTTCAAACTCTAAAAACAATCATGGGCAACCGGTGGCACACGACCCACATGTGACCCATTACAACTTTTTGAATGGTACACATGTCACAATTATATAAACATACCTTTATTACTGAAAATAAGTAACACAATCCTCTGCATTTGACTACTAATTCAATCCTTTTGATAGCAACTTACTTGTGTTCTCTGATCTAAAGTTAAAACCTTGCATTAAAATTTGAAGCTAATTAGTTTCAAACACTATGTTAATATTCTTTTACTCTTTTACTTGTTTCAGTCTTTTGATTGTGGCCATGCTGGAGCACCGCCTTTAGTCGAATCAAATCGACCCCAGGACTTATTCTTTGGAAGCCTAGTACTTATTCTATCGGTCTCTTTTGCCAAACTGCTAAGTTACGGGGATGTAAACACACCAGCATCGGTTGTCAGGCGATGTTGGGGGGACAAACACAGACATATATATATATATATATATATATATACACATATATACGACGGGCTTCTTTCAGTTTCCGTCTACCAAATCCACTCACAAGGCTTTGGTCGGCCCGAGGCTATAGTAGAAGACACTTGCCCAAGGTACCATGCAGTGGGACTGAACCCGGAACCATGTGGTTGGTAAGCAAGCTACTTACCACAGCCACTCCTACGCCTATATTGACAAAGTTATTTTACTAGATCCATTAATTTAAAAATTAATTGAAATAAAGGCAGTTTATTTCGATGAAAATATAATAACAAAAGGGTTAATTATTCAGATGAGAACATACAGAGACAATCACTTGTTCTACGATAAAAAAAATTAAAAATTTGCTGTTTTAAATAAGAGCCATTATCTACTTCAGGTTCCATCATTACAAAAACCAATTCACTTCATACCTCTCAAAATTTCTAAATTCTTATAAACATCTTACACCCATGTAAAATGCAAAGTAGCCTTGAATCTCCTTTACAACAGTAAATATGCTCTTGCTTCCCCATCATACTTTAACCTCTCAACACCTTGCTTAATGAAACCACCTTATCTCCTATCCTCCTTCTCAGTTGAAGAGGCTCTTTGGTTTTGTAAGTTATAAGGCAACCTCATTAGTAGTGGCACTACAAGAAAGCATACAATACACTCTGTACAATGGACAGCATTAGGAAGGCACTAAGACATAAAAAGCATATCAAAACTGAGACTGGAGCAGGATATACTCCACCAACCTATTGGATCCTGTTAAAATATCCAATCAAAGCCAGTATGGAAAGCAAATGTAAAAAAAAAAAAATGATCAGGATTATGTATATTATTCTTTACTCTTCTATTTGTTTCAGTCATTTGACTGTGGCCATGCTGGAGCACTGCTTTTAGTCAAACAAATCGACCCCAGAACTTCTTTGTGAGCCTAGTACTTATTCTATCGGTCTCTTTTTGCCAAACCATTAAGTTATAATTATAAATAAAGAGATCATAAGTGATCTCCAAGAAACCAGCTTACAAACTATAAAGGATATGTTGTTTGTGTAGTATTGCCCTTTTATGAACAACAATTACCAAAGCCAACACCAAAAGTTATTGAAAATTAAGTATCACCAATTCCCATTATGGATATTCTACAAATGATACATTTAACACAATGACAATGGATACTATGCATCTTGAAAATTACAGTAAAATACCAAGGAAAGGAAAAATAAAAAGAGATTTTGTGCAATTAATAGAAAAATAAATGTGTGCATGATAAGAACCCCAAAATGGAGTGGAGATGGGATCAACTAGAATAACAGTTTAGAGAAAATGGATGTGGGTAAATTCAAATATGGACAAGCTGGGATTAACCGATAGACCTACAGAAACAAGCAGGGGGTGCCACGCATTTTGAAAATCTGCAAAATGCATGAGAAAGATCAAAAATAGATAAATAAATAAGATTGTTCATAATCGAAGAACCAGCAGATGTTATCTATAACCTATTCCTACTACTAAATTATCTCTCTCACATATATATATATATATATATATATATATAATTAGTATCACCAAAAGTACAGAAGCACATTTGGAATTTGGAAGATCATTCATCTGTAAAATACTTAACCATTTTTATTACCATATTCCTGTTGTAAAACACTGCACTTGTTTCAATTGCTTTTTTGAAAATAATGAAAAATTTAGTAAAATAACTCATCATTAAGCTGGTGTTTGGAATATAAATTAACATAAAATTTTGATTGAAAGTTTAAATTTTATTTCACTTTAATCCTTTAGCATTCAGATTACTGTCAAATGTAATACATATTTATTCCCACAGTTTTTAATCCTGCATTATCTCATAGCTTCAAGATTTCAACGATGTGATTGTTTATTTTTAGAATGACAATGTAGAGTAAGTGTGAGAGGCTAGATCTGTTTGAACGTAAAACAGGTAGAATATTTGGGCCTGGTTATTATAACTGGTTCAAATGCTACAAGGTTAAAACAGAAGTTTGTATCATAGAAACAGGGGAAGTTTCAGGTGGGCTAGAAAAAAAAAGTTGAGGAGGAAGAGGTTAAAATGATTTAAAGTTGAACTTGTGGAATATTTCAGTTATATGGCGGATCAGAAAGCTTGGCTAAAATATATACTCTGCAAAGAAAAAAAATGCCTACTTGTCCTGTTGTGATTCAAGGGATTTCTCATTTCATATAGGAAGGTAAAGAATGATGCAGACAGTTTGGTAAGAAGAGATGCAACAACACTGTTAGTAGCTAGATATTTTCATAAAGGGCAAATATAAACACATGCACACACCTGTGTGTGTATAAGAAGTTTGCTTCCGAACCACATAGTTTCAGGTTTAGTCCCACTGTGTTTGTTGTATGGTAGAACATTTATTATATTTATGTGGGTTTGTGTCCTATGAGCAACCTTCAACATTTGCTATCCAAAGGGGTTTTTAATTTACACACTACCATTTACACAGTTCTATCTACTTCAAGTTTCACTATAAAAAAAATGATACACACACACACAGAGGATCTAACCCATTCATTAGTTTTTGTTTACACACACACACACTCTCTCTCTCTCTATATATATAATATTGATTTGAATGGACTTCAAATTTTACCATTAATAGCTCCAATAAGCTGTTGAAGATGAAATTTGAAATTCCAGTCAAAATCAATATTATCTATTTATCAATCTCCCTCTCTCATATATATATATATATATATATATATATATATATATATATATACACACACAGCTTCTGTATCTAAGTGCTATTATATTTGTGTCTGGATGCACCCAGCTATATACCAACATTATCACCGTTTAACACCTGTTTTCTATGCAGACAGGAGTTGAATGGTTTAACAAGAGCTGCTGAGTTAGAGGACTCCAACAAGCTCCATTGTCTGCTTTAGTATGATTTCTACAGCTAGATGCCCTTTCCAATGCCAACCACATTACTGAGTGAACTGGTATATATAAATATAGATCGTGGCTATGTGGTAAGAAGCTTGCTTCCCAACCACATGGTTCTGGGTTCAGTCCCACTGTGTGGTACCATGGGCAAGTGTTTTCTACTATAGCCTCAAGCTGACCAACTGTCCTACTGTGTGGCACCTTGGGCAAGTATCTTCCACAACAGCCTTGAGCCGACCAAAACCTTGTGAGTAGATTTGGTAGATGGAAATTAAAAGAAGCCTGGTGTCTTTACGTGCTGAGTTCAAACTCCGACGAGGTCAACTTTGCCTTTCATCTTTTCAGGGTCGATAATTAAGTACCAGTTATGCACTGGGGTCGATGTAATCGGTTTAATCCCTTTGTCTGTCCTTGTTTGTCCTCTCTATGTTTAGCCCCTTGTGGGCAATAAAGAAATAAGAGTATGGAATAACTAACAAATGGCAGATGCAGCATCATACTATAGCAGCACATGCCTCCATACTACTACTACCTAAAATATAAATATATCGGATTCTGGTAGAGTATCCACCCTTGCAGCATGTGTAACACTATGTTGTAATTGCCATCTGCATATCATACTAAATGTATATATACCAGTGAAAAGCATGATCGTGTAGATTTTGTCAGAGGGAAAAATCTCTTCAAAGACATTTTGTGTTAAAAACACTATCTATCTATCTATCTATCTATCTATCTCTGCATATATATATATATATACACACACACAAGCATACATATTGGAGCAAGTTGAACATTGCTGTAACACTGGACTGCGGTTATACTGGTGAGCTGCTTTGAAGGGTTTAAATCCATCAAATTGACAGCAATATGTATCTTTCTTTTTATGTCATGTACTTATTCTGTCAGTTACTTTTGCCGAACCGCTTTGTTACGAGGACGTAAACAACCCAACACGGTTGTGAAGCAGTGATGTGGTGGGACAAACATAAAAACATGCACGCATGCACATGCCCACACACACACACAATAAGCATCCACAAAGTTTCTGTCTTCAATATTCACTCACAAGGTGAGACCGAACCTGAAACCAGGTGCCTAGCAATATATATATATTAACTGGATCTATGACACTGTTCAATATATACAGCACAAATTTATCTATTTCGGAAGATCGGTAAGTGGTTCAGTTACAAAAAAAAAAAAAAAAAAAAAAAAAAAGAAGGGGATGGTCACGGCTGAAATACCTTTGTTCGACCAGGACTGAATACAGATAAAAAGCAACAAACTACTCAGACGGTTTCTTCCAACCACTGAAAGAGTTCGAATTACCACCTGATTTTTTTTTCTTTCCAATTTTATACATTGATATACCTTACTATTTTCGGTAAATTTTCAGATTAACACCCGCACGATTTTCATTAGGGTGTTAGGGTCAGGGTTAGGGTTAGGGTGTTAGGGTGAGGGAATTCCGTCCCTAACCCTAAAACCCTAACCCTAACACCCTAGTGAAATCGTGCATTTGTTAATCTGAAAATTTACTCTAGTTTCTAGCAAAAATAAATACGACTTTCATCATGAGCATACAAAACTACAGTTTTTGAAAATAACCTGGGGAAAGACTTCCTCCCTGGTGTTTTTTTGTAGGGTACAAAAGGAAGTCTTGTCTCCATGGAAACACATAGATACAAAACGGGGGAGCATCTACACGGTCACTCGACCTGCTAAAAATAGTTGCCAAAATATACAGTTGTGAAACGAGAACACATTAGATGTATAAAAAGACAGGTTGTTTACGACAGAAATACGTTTAGTCACAAGTTTTCAGTCAAGGCTGATCTGAGAGCTAAACAAGAAAGGACTTCAGGAGCTATTCCGAAAGATATACAAAACAGAAAAATAAAACCGATACCATTCTGACGCAAAACTAATTCAAAGTTTCTCAACCAGTTTACCCCCTCTGTATTCCTCACCCCGTTAACAGCTCACCATCCTATTTTCCCCCCACATTTGTGAAGAAAAAGAAATTGTATTGCAATAACATCAGAAACACAATTATTTCACATTAGCATCATTAAAATCAACTTCAAAGTAAATAAATCGGGCGGAGTTTCGGAGTGACTGTCACTACTTCATGGGGACGGAAACAGACTAGAAATCGGGTGGGTTTGTTTACCTTCATGTCTTTTCTTTCTTTCGTGTGTCAATCATATGAAAATTACGATTCTGAAATAAGTTTTTACAAAAAATACAAATTTTTATGCTCGTCGCCATTCACTACTCCTTTTCTTCCACATGATAAAACGATAACTACTCCAAAACTGAGTATTTTTCTCGTGTGACAGGTATGATAGTAAAAATTGATCGGAAAAGGGCACAGAATGCAAAAATGTTAAAAGATAAAATTGAGGTGGAGGGTGGGTGAAGAACCCACTAAATGCTTGTACGTTTCCTTCACTGTGAGGTAGTGATAGTTATTACGAAAGTCCACCGATCAGAATTTACACCTGTCTTACGGGACAGGTGTAATAAAAGAAATTCACGCAAAACTTCACTCATAAATATTAAAAAAAAAATATTGCGAATAAATAAAAAAAAAAAAATTGGCGGCGTTCCAGCTTACGAACAACTTTCTCCGTAGGAAACCCCTAAATACCCGCCCCCTGGAATCCTGAAGTCTCTCCCCCACCAGGATAAGAACCACGGGTATAATTGATTGAATCTGTTGCAGTATTTTATTAACACAGATTCGACTCACCTCGATGAACGACAGAATCGGCACGTTTGGAATGTAAAAAAGTTTTACGTATATACTAAAAACAATTAATCGCACTGCAGGCTCAGTCACTTCCAATACCCACATTTCATACCACAAAAAATATATTCAATATAAAGTTTTCCCCCAACTTTTCTTCTTCTTTTAATGGGGGAAAAAGTCGATTAGTTTAAATTCAAGTCCGCTAAATTCAATACATTTTTCTATAAATGAACTAAACGAAAACTTATTGTAGTATATTTGAGTGTGAGTATGCAATTATATTTAATATATAAACAGCTTTTTTAAAACTGAAAAGATGATTAGTTTAAATTCATTACATTTTCCTATAGGTTATTTCAACTCAAACAAAAACTTATTCCAGCGTGTGCATGGGAGGAGAGCAATTGATATAATGTAAACAGTTAGCATTTTTAATAAAAATAAAAATGCTGAAAATTGATTAAACGAAATTCAAACATTTTCCTATAATCTAACAACAGAAAACTTATTCAAGTGTGTGTGTGTGTGTGCAGGCATGCTTATGAACCGATACTGTTGGAAAATTGACACGTTATGTTAAATACGCGTAAAATAAACTGTATTTATTACACGAACGAAATAGTTTTTACCGAGTCAAGTAAAACATTTCCTGCCACCCAGTCAGTATTCGCCAAATTATCAAGTATAGTAACAGTGGGAGGGAAGACGAAGCTAGGCGTGTGTGTATATTATGTTTCAATGGAAGAAACAACATGCTTAACAAAGCAGTAACGCTGATATGACAAGCTTTGCCTAGCTGGGCAAATGATTACAACAGAGTAATATTTCAAAACTAGTCTTTCAATACAGCGCGCACAAGTTTATAAGAGTTAGATAAAATCGCCTTAAACCGAGATTGTTTATGAGTAACAGCGTGTAAAGTATTACGAGACTTAAAACTAAATGCATAACTTCTAAAAGTATAATTAGCGACACTTTATTCTCAAATCTAGCTGAAGTTGGAGTTAGTTATAGAATAAAGAGTATAAACATATTAAGATACGAGTTTGGGATTATTGATCAACACACGGTCTATTTATTTTAGTAATAAGGATTGAACATAAAATAAAATAAAACGATAGGAAGCAAAAGAAAAAGAAAAGAGGAAAATTAACGACAGTGGGACAAATTAACAATGAGTACTTGGATGGCGCGGTATGATTAATAAAGGAAAACATTAGGGACACTCACTAAACAAAAACAATTTAGAAAAAAAAGACCCCAGCAAAACTTGTATTTACTAGACTTAAATAAAACTGAAATAATTTCTGAAACAAGCATAAGTACTAGAAAGACAACAACATTTATAATTGATATAAACATCGATGAATTAACTAACTTACCAGCTGAAATTCTCTCCTTCTATCGAACGTTAGCTTAATTGCTTTATCCTGCCACAACTGTTCGATACAATCAACATAAGGGAGGAAGTCACTTTCATCCATATCTTGGGCAGATTCGATCGAAAATATCCGATTGGCATATTCTTCCTTTTGAGGATCTTCCCACGGAACCTTTAATTTGTTTCGTGCATCGATCAGGACTTTCATACCTTTTACTATGTTCATATAAATAACCGGTTTGTATTCTCGGAGAGAATCTTCATTGAAGTCATTACCGTGAATTATACGCATTTGCTTAAGAAAAGTACTTTTCCCGCTTTCTCCGGCACCTAGTAATAACAATTTAACAATCAAGCGTGAATTTTTCTTATCCCGAGCCAACATACGATCGATTTTCCGACTTCGACTTCTCTGTACTTTAGCATTTTCAGAGAGAAAACACGAACCCAACCATGAAGCCATTTTGGCAAAGTGTGTTGTGACGTCACATGTAACTTCCTGTCAGACTTGGAATACCTGCAATTGAAACCTCTGTCGCCCTGTTTCACCGAAAATACTTTTTTTTGCTGTTATCTTTAACACTGATGAGAACTATTAGTTTTGTTTTCAGTGCTGTTGTACTTGTTTGTTTTCTTCCTTTTTTTTTTACATACGCTTAATTTTTCTTAAAAGTGGTAAGCCCACAATGATTAAAAAAAAAAGAAAGAAAGAGAAAATAAAGGGAAAAAAACTCAATTTGCTGGTTAACAAATTGTTGTGGGCGGCGAGAGATTAAGCAGGATTGTCAAAGTTTGTCTGTCAAGATCACATGACTCAAGTGACACTGACGATCACTGACTGAATGAAAGAGGAAGGGTGTGTTCTACTGCAGGAACACTTGCATCCTACTACATTTTTTGCTTTTCTAAATCAGATACTTGCACACGCTTAACTATGTATTATATATTTGCCTGTCATGGGCCCCAGCCCACGATTACAGCAGTAGTCAAGAAGTTGTAGCAACGAAAAACTGAAATTAACAAATAGTTTAAAATGTGCTCTAAACTATATTACGAATTATTTATTGATGTATGACGTAAGCCCAAATTTAATATTTAATTTGCTTAGTTTTTATTTTATTTTATTTTATTTTATTTTATTTTCTTACAATTGTTGAACTTATGGGGCTAATTGTCTTGGAAGACTTTACTAGTATTCAAAATATTCGTGCGATCAAAGGAGAAAATACTTAATTTGCTGTAGTTCTTTTTACTTTTTTTTTTAAAAAATAAAAACTTGTTTGAATTTCTGGGGCTAGTCGAATAGAAAAGATTTACTACTATTCAATGTATTAACATGATCAACTGTAAGGAAAATAGTAGAGGGTGTGGGGCGTATGAAGAAGCAAGAAGGAGTGGTCTTTTTGTAATAGTTCCAAACTAAGTTGTCTTCGCAGAGCTGGCAGTCACTCAGCTGGAAAAAATCTACCAATTGCAGGAAGAAAATGGTTTATAGAAGGCGTTTACAGAAAGCGAGGCAAGGAAAAAGAAAGAGGTGGGGGGGGGGAGTGTATGTGTGTAAATAAATATATATAAAAAAACTGTAGGAGGTAGTTATATGAGAGAGAGAGAGAGAGAGAGACGTCAGCTAAAGAATGAATGAATAACAGAGTTTTTGAAATGAGTAAAAGTAACATTACCAATTAAAAGAATTTTTTGTTGTTGCTTTTTGCCTTTTATGGCGCCGTGTGTGTGTATGTATGTGTGTGTGTGTGCGCGTTATTTTCTCTGTTGTCAAGTAGTTGTATAGAGTTTTCTGCTTGAAATATTTACATCAAAAGTAAAAAAAGCTCCATGAAACACTTTTATGCAACAGCGTTGTCGTAAATTTATGACGTCCTTCGAATTCCGAGTTGACGTTGAAGCAATCGTACGGCAAGCTGGTTCCATTGACAACTTTGGTGAGAATGAGTCATAATCTGATAATGTCACGTTATATTTATAGGGGAAGGGGAACTACGAAATAAGTGTTTGTATGATCGTAACTTATGAAGACATTGTTTTGAACTGACAAAACGTTATTAACCCTCTGAGAGTAACACTCCTGAAACTGTTACTTGTTCGATGTTAAAAACTTTATGTCTTATAGTGATCTACATCTAAACAGCTAGAGACGTTTAAAATACGTAGGAAAATGTAAATTTCACTTAATCATTCGTAATTTTGTGTCAAAATTTTGTCGCACTGCTACTTGGTCAGTAACTGAATTGCACTGCAACCTTTTATCATTAAAACAACCTTTCAAAATTTCATGCCAAGTTCTAAACACCAGATTGGTAATGCCATTTATTTTGCTAAATTCTTCATTATTACTAAAACTGATTGAAATATAGTGAGTATATTTCAACAGAAATATGGTGGCGAAAGAGTTATAATAAAATAATATACTGCTGAAATAAAATGATATACTGCTGAAATGGTGGACTAAAAATATACGTATTTAACGATTTAAGTTTCTAGTTACGGCTGGAATAAGTTCTCAGGTCAGTCGGACACGAGCTCGATCAACCGTGGCTGGATCAACTGCATGAAGGCATCTTTTGTAAAACCTGGAACATCCAATGACACCATGATACAACACTGATGATGTGTCCAAGTATTGCATTTGTAGATGTAAGTTGAATACATGCTCTAGAAGGACATCATAAATATTTGGTCGTTTATTTTAGCTTCTTGTTTAAGCTACTTGGATGAGGTTGTGTATTATAAGATCCCAAATAGCTTGCGACACCGGAATACAACACCGATGATGTATCCAAATATTGCATTTGTAGATGTAAGTTGAATTCATGCGCCACATGGACATCATAGATGGTTGGTTATTTACTTCAGCTTGTAGAAAGGCTTCTGCTAAGTTTCGAGGCATCTCACTCAGATTTTCCAGTATAGGAACACGGTCCGATTATACTGACATAAAAAACAAAGGCTAGCCACGAGAAATTAACTGTCGTCATTAAAGGCATAAATACCCGGGTGAACATGGTTCGATCAATCAGAAATGCCAGTATGTAACCAAATAAAAGTAGATTTGAAAGTAGTTTTTGTGAAATTTTCACCTCCTTATAGTTCTGCCGAAGGTTCTAGAAGTTTTGACTGAATGCTATAAAAGTTGGGACATTGAACTCTCAAACAGAACAACCTCTGGTGCTTCATAGAACTCTGTTAGCGGTTTTGTTCTCACTTTTTCTACTTATTCTATCTCTAATAACCATGAACAATTTTCATCTTAATAGCTAAAATATCTCTAAATAACTCAAATATTTCTTGTATGCTGTTTTATTCATATAACTGTAGTACATGCATGTAAGTGTATCAGGTAATAAAAAATATGGAAACTTATAAAAGTATTAGTGTTGTCATTTTCACCTTCACATAGCCTACCTAATGTGATATTTTACTAACAACGACTTAATGTCTAATATCCACTAAAAGCTACTTGTTTAAAGTGCCCGTTGAGAGTGTATCTTGTAAGATACAACACTGACGATTAGTCCAAGTGTCAAGTATCAATGAATATTGAACTCGTGCTTTATAAGGACGTTAAATTTTAATTGATTACGTCAGTTTCTTGTTGAAACTACATATTTTCGCGGACGGTTTATACAGCAGCAGTATTATTTTATTTTGCGGGAGGTCTCTATAAACAGTCGACCACATCATATATGATAAATTTGGTACTTCATTTTTCTAAACGCAAAAATATTTTTATTGGAAATCTGTAATTGCTAGAAAAGTATCTAGGCGTATAAACATTTCTTGTTATTACCGAAGTGAATGCATGTCCACAAAATTACTAATTACATCATGATTGTTTGGTTGTTAAATATGAGAGTGATATTGTAGAACTGATGCGGACAAAAATTGCTTTTAATTCTTAAATGTTACGATTCTCTATTGATGATTTTGTTATTGTTTTTATGTTTTCGACAAACATCTACTAATCATCACCATCAAGGGAACCTCGTTCGATCCGCCGGAAATAGCAGTCAAATGTCCTTCAAATAAATGCATAGCCATTTCAAAAGGAAGGAGACATTAAATTATGTTTTAAATGTTACATAGTCATAAAACAGAAAGCAAGATGGTTACGGCTGGAACGCATCGTTGATCTTAAGTCACCTTTAGCTCTAAGGTTCACTTGGAGCTAAACAACAGCTGCTATCACCACAATACCACCTGCACTACCACCACC
>NC_068989.1:68665657-68672366 GCF_001194135.2 Octopus bimaculoides | reverse complement strand
GTAATTTGTTCAGTCATGATAATTAGCTCTCAACAATCGAATCTGCTTATCTCTAATTAGGTAATGCAATGGGTTACTGTTGTTCTTCGGATCAACCCTGATCGAGCTGACCTACGATACAAGACGTTCTAGTCATGGTCCTCCCGTCTTTTTTTGTATATATCCATCATTAACGACGTTATGCAATAAGGCAGCCGATTAGCAGAATCGTAAGAACGTCAGATAGAATGCTTCATAACGCGGCATCCTGACAGAAACGTTAGCACGTCGGGCGAAATGATTAGCGGTATTTTGTCTATCTTTACGTTCCGCCGAGGTCGACTTTGCCTTTCATCCTTTCGGAGTCAATAAATTAAACACCAGTTGCGTACTGGGGTCGATCTAATCGACTGCTCCCTCCCCACAAAAAAATTTCGGGCCTTGTGCCTAGAACAGAAAAAAAAAAGAATGCTTTACGTTCTGGCTTCTTGCGCTCTGAGTTCAAATCTCAGCTCCAGAGGTTGCTTTTACTTTTTATTTTCAATCTTCCGAGCTCGATAAATAAAGTATTAGTTTTTCTCTTTTTTTGTCCGCCTATCATTTTGCCATACGCACACACTTTCCTTTAGGAAGAAATTAGCTGTACTCAGACTAGGAAAAGGATGGGTTCCGCTAGGAGACACACAGTTTATCACGACAGCGTTCTTATGACACTATTACGAGTTGAATTCTCTAATTCCAGCCCACATTATCCAATTTGTCTGAGTTTTAAGACAATAGAATGTAATTTTAAAGAAGATTTGACTACTATTTCTACGAAGATCGATCGACCTCGTAGAAGGCTTATAGCAGTGAGTATATTTCAATGCTGAAAGAAAACGCAACAAAGGGGGAATTGTTACCGGTTTGCAATGCTGTCATCGGTTCATCTCGCAGGTAAAAACTATTTGCGATAGAACAATATCCTAGCCAGAAATGAGGTTTCTTTTTCATGAACTTAACGCTTCAGATAAGGGATAGAACACAAGCACAATGGATCTTTATGGTCCGGAAAGCAGCTTTTTATCTTGTAGCAGATAGCATTCTTCAAATTCGAACCCGGAATTTTAAAGTTCCGAAGCGAAAATTGCTGGCCAATAATATTACCATATTTGGTAATATTGACCAGAGTTATTTTGGCTTTATCTCAGAACTTTATATTAACGCTTACTGTCATTATTTCCCAGCTAATTGCCTTTTGAAGTCAGTTTGTGGTAAGTTGTTGTTGGCACTCTGTCGCTTACGACGTCGAGGGTTCCAGTTGATCCGATCAACGGAACAGCCTGCTCGTGAAACTAACGTGCAAGTGGCTGAGCACTCCACAGACACGTGTACCCTTAACGTAGTTCTCGAGGATATTCAGCGTGACACAGTGTGACAAGGTTGACCCTTTGAATTACAGGCGCAACAGAAACAGAAAGTAAGAGTGAGAGAAAGTTGTGGTGAAAGAGTACAGCAGGGTTCACCACCATCCCCTGGCGGAGCCTCGTGGAGCTTTAGGTGTTTTCGCTCAATAAACACTCACAACGCCCGGTCTAGGAATCGAAACCGCGATCCTATGACCACGAGTCAGCTGCACTAACCACTGGGCCATTGCGCCTCCATTGTGGTAAGTGGTGGAAGACTAAAAGAAAAGTTTATTATTTGAACTTAAGGGCTTCATTCTAGAACGTTTTGGTGGGCTTATAAAAACCCTGGAGTTCAGCTCTCTATAGGGAATGTTCTTATTGTAGCCGGCGAGTACGTCTTTAGGCCCACATTCAGTAAGATAACTTTCGTCCCTCAATTTTCCAAGAGATTATTTCACTTGTATCTGGCGACATTGTCCTAAATCTATGTAAATTTTTCAGCTCTTAACTTCGGATAATTTCATTATTTTTTGATTTACAAACAGAACATGCATACAAATTGCACATTATGTATATTAAAAATGTCTAGTGTTATTAATTAACATTGTATAATGATAATTTTTTTCTGTTGAAAATTATTCAACGTGTTAAGCGTAACACGACTACAAGATTGTGTATTGCCCAATTTTCTCCAGTCAAACAGTGACGTAGGTAGATTTTGTGCCACTCTGCGCAGTCCGTAAGTTTGTCACTCATTCGCCCCTCCCCGCAAAACGTAATAATTCTTTCATGGAACATTGGCTCTTGAAGCAGATAAGCTGTAAATAATTGTATGTAAATGTTGGGTTAAAAAAGCTCTTAGCATAGAAAAAAGCCAAAGGCAGCCCGTGGAACATGACACAGACAGCCTTCGACTTTTTCCAGGCAAAGAAATTTTTAACCCATTATTTACATGCTATTATTTATAGCTTATCTGCTTCAACATCCCAAAAAAGAATTATTTCTTGATCTTTTGAAATTTATAAAAATTCTTATGATGTCAATAATATTATGCATACGAGGTGCATCGAAAAAAGAATCGACATTAGTTTTTCCCGCCGAAACTAATGCCACGTGGACAAAATCCTTTGGGTGGAAGATGACGCCACCATTCCTGCGCATGCGTGAAAATTTCCGCGCCGGTAGGTCATGTCAGTTCCTGGCTGTTACGCTTAGAGTACAGACGTGTAGGTGCACGCTCGTCGGATTTTCGTTGTAATGGAACGTATCGAATTGAGCAGGGGTATTACATCAAGGTTTGTGAAAAGCTTGGTGACACTCTAGCTCAAACTGTCCAGATACGGCAGACTTTTGGTGATGAAGCCATGGGCAACGCTCCGATCAAGTAGTGGTAAACCGCTTCAACCATGTTCGCACCTCAGTGGAGCGCGAGGCATGTTCAGGCAAGACACTTACAAGCCGAAACGAGGAGCCGATTGAGAAGGTTCGGCGAATAGTCATGGAAAACCGCCGTGTAACAATCCAAGAAATTGCTCGCGAAATGGGAATATGCTCAAGATTAGTGTATCTATTTTAACGGAGGATTTGTGCATGTGGAGATTGTCGGTGAAATTCGTCCCCAAAGTGCTGGCGGAGAAGCAGAAGCAACTCTGCATGGAAATCGTTCAGGACAAGCTGGACTGTGCAAACCACAACCAAGACTTTATGATGACCATCATCATTCGTGATGAAACATGGCTTTATGATCTCTACTTGAAGCGTTCGGTCATCTCGCGTGGAAACGAAAATCCGACAAGAGCGCAATACAAGTCTGTACTCTTGTCGTAAAAACCGTGAACTGATACAACCTACCGATCCGAAAATTTCCACGCATGCACAAGAAGGGTAGCGTCACCTCCCACCCAAAAGATTTTACCCATGTGACATTAGTTTTGGTAGGAAAAAAATTAAGTCGGATACGCTAGTGCAACCAAGCCAATGTCCTACCTTTATCTTCTACTGCGAGGATAAGTGAATGAATTTTCGTCGGTGTCGCCGCTGAGTATTCAGTTGTTCGATTTTATTAGCTCATTCAATTAGCATGCAAATGATTGAGTATTCCCTTGTCACGTGCATTCTTAATGTAATCCTCTTGTTGAAAATCAGCGTGACACGACACAGTCTACACATTGAGCTTTCGCACAGTTTCCGGCAATCCAGTATCATTCAGAAGTCTATGATTAAAAAAAAAAAAAAAAAAGATTCCATGCAAGGAGATTGAACACGCAGCTTTGTTATTGCAAAGCGAATTTCTTAACAATTTGGCCACGCTACCAATATGACGGTACATAAATTACAAGGCATCAAGTTTACAGGGGAAGTCATATTGTATAACTTAATAAAAGCATTAATAGTGAGCTTATTGCAATCGCTTAAAACATCATTAATATGAAAGAGAGACGCAGTTAAATGATCGTCGTAATTATGAAAATTAATCTCTGAAGTTAATTACTCAGGGTTCAGAGACGCTACTTGCATGAAAAACAACAATCGGATCTTTTTTAAAACGGGGGCCACATTTTTCATTAATGTTTTACGTAGTGTTTTTGGTACCGAAAGACTTTCAAACTTCGTATACTTATCTATTTTGTGTTATAGAACAGAAAAATATTTTTGTATTCGAATTTATTTCATGTAAAAAATTGTCTTATTTCAATAATTTCAACCAATCACTGACAAGTATTCAGTTGTTTACATTTACTCCTTTGGCTGATTAAGCCATAGCTTCGTTTTATTTGCTTTTTTCATTTTAAATTTGCTTTTTTCATTTTCTTTTTTCTTCTTCGTTTTATTTGCTTTTTTTCTTTTTAAATTTGCTGTTTTACCCTAACCCTAACCCTAACCCTATCACCGATAGAATTGTTTCAGAATCGTTTGTTTACGTAGTCGGCACTTAATGTATATCGGCTGAATGGACGTCAGTGATTGGTTGAAATTACAGAAATACGACAACTTTAACATGGAATAACTTAGGGATTTCTTTTTTTTTAAAGAAGACTAAGAGAAAAAGATGTTTTATATGACACATTCTACCAGTGTTCCAAGTTTCAAAGTGTTTCGTTAATGAAAAATGTGGCCCCCGTTTTAAAAAAGATCCCAACAATCATGTGTTAAAATACTTTAGTATAGTAGGCTTAAAGAAATCTAATTAAAAATACTTTTGCAGTGAGGAAAAGAGAACATTAGCTCAATGACTAATGTTGTTTTAATCCTTTCAGAAAGTACGGGAGATAACTCCGGTGTCTATTGAATTATATGCTTCGCTGTTGATGTCGATGAAACTGAAACATAGCTGTCTCCTGTATTTGCTGAAATTGAAAAATAAATCTAGTAATTAAATTTACGTTGTCTTTTCTTCACCACATAAGTTTTCATAATTAAATTTTTGATACTTAATTAGAACGTTAACACTGTCTTAGATAATTGTCGATAAACGTGATTGAGGAAAAACCTTTGAGAGCATTCTGAGTACTAGAGACAAATACGGCAGCATCTCTCTCTCTCTCTCTCTCTCTCTCTTACACACACACACCACACCCATAAAGTATAAGTAAAAGATCTCGATAAGATGAGATAATTGTTGTAGTGAAAATGGTACTGCCTATCCCACGTGACAAAGTCGTTGTTGGAGGTCAGTAGCAGTAGAGTCGTTGTGCGAGTTCTTAGTAGGAGTCAATGTCAGTTATGCGATATATGCGAGTTCGAGTTACCGTCAAAATAGACGTTTCAAAGTCATTGATTTGCGGAGTTGTCAGCGATAACACGATAGATGAGTCAAAGATAGTAAGACGAGGAATACCGCCACAACATAATAGTGGCGACAAGAATATTACAGTGCCGACAATAACAGACAAGTGAATGGGGATCTACACTATAACAATAATCCAACCAATTAGTAGATACAAACTCCCTCTACGACAAAACTTTACAATCATTGCTTAGGTAAACTCATCGATCAAAGTTTTATTTAACTCAGTATAGAACATTTGAGAGACTTTACCATTCATGCTGTAAGCACGGAGAACGTTCCTCTCTATATTGCAAGTCGAAACTCCGAAGTCACTGTCAACATTTTACTTTTAAAAAAATAATCCGTGTTTGTGGTCGGGAATGTATGTATGTATGTATGTATGTATGTATGTATGTATGCATGCATGTATGTATAATGCATGTATATCACTTTTAGTTTTGTCAACTGAATCGAATATGTTTTATGGAGGAGGTCAAATAACAACGAAACATGTCCATTGTTTACTCCTGTTGAAGGATGTGAAAGATGAACAATGCATGAATTTTTAAGAAAATATTAATTTTTACCGTTACATTATACAATACCTTGCCTCGACGGACAGGTGATAAAAAATCCAAAAGCATGCGAAGTAAAGATAGATGTTTGTTTGTGTTGGTGTTCTCGTCATTGTTTATTAGTAATTACGGAGAGAGATAGGATGATGTAGTAAGAGAACAGAATTAGAGCTAGTACGAGTGAGAGAGTATAGGACGAAACAACTGCTTCGTTGGCGAGATACCATAGTTGTTCTAGCTAGTCAGCCAGACTTCGTTCTACCTGAGTTGTTACCAAAGTGACTAACTCTTTCTTTATTTGGCACTACGGCCATAACACAGAGGGAACACAACAAGGACAGACAGAACATCACAGTGGGGACAAAGAACATAAAAGGAATGAAAATGATGTTATATAATGAAAATGAAATGGCTGCATGGGCCCACTCCCATGCAGTACCATTTGAACGTTTAATACACTGTTTACAATCGTTCATTTTCCTTTGTTTTTTTTCCTTATCATTTATCTCTCTCTCTTTTTAAAAAACAAAACAATTTTCCTTTTTTTTTTCCTTTTTTCATTAAACAATTTTCTATTTTTTAGGATTTCATAAAAGCTCGAGCTATTTCAGTTCTACTACTGGTGGCAATTCATCGAATTCCACCGCTACTCCTGGCGGATCAATTCCCCTTCCACACATATCTCTCAGCCTGATGTATTTCTCCCTATCGACCACAATGGCCTTCACATTCTCCGAATACAGCTTCAACCTTATAAATTTCATTATTTTCCGTTCTATTTCCTTGTTTTTCGCATATGTCACAAAATTCCATCGATATTTTTTGGGCTTTCTTACTTGTTTTCCCTTTTCCTGCTCCACTGCTGGTACCTCTTCTCTTCCCTCCTCCACTCTGAATAATCTCTCCATTTCACCCTCGTTCTTCTAAATCCTCCTCCTCTACTGAACCCAGAATCATGTGGCTGGTAAGCGAGCTACTCACCACACAGCCATGCCTGC
>NC_068989.1:68663040-68665641 GCF_001194135.2 Octopus bimaculoides | reverse complement strand
TATATATGTATGTATAAATAATACAAAACATCCAGACAGTTAGGTGATGCACGAAAGGGACAAAACATACAGATTGACGATACAAAGGAAACACGGACAGGTCATTCGGAGTTTTCTCTCTTCAGTCGAGATCCAGATTATCCTTGCAATTTCGGCTGGTTATTCTCGATATTGCTCCAATCTGGCCAGCCCCAAGGAAAAACTAAGCTAAGAGCATTAGATTCCTTGGAAGAAAGCAGCGAATGTATACAAAAACAAGGACGGAAAAAAAAACGAACAATGTTACACAAATACTATAAAAATAATAAAACAGGACATAACAACAGATGTCTTTCGATTAACGACGAATTAAATTAAGCGGGCGTTGTGGAAATAAGGCCTTAAGGCAGGAATACAAGATTTCACAGGCACAGAGAGGAATAACGATGTTACACGTACAACGGCCGGCCAAGAAAGAAAGATTACGCTTGGCCGAACACCGGTCACTGGGAAGAGAAGAGAGATAGGTAGAGGCAAAGGGACAAAAGAATTAGGGAGGGGCGAGAAAAATGACAGGGACACAGTGAAGTGAAAAGTGGAGGGAAAGAAGAGAAGGCAAGGAAATGTGAGCGACGGGGAACGAAAGAACGAACAGTGGAATGAACGAATAAGGGTGAAGGGGCTGATATATATATATATATATGAACTGACATTTATGTATCTGGGATAACTCTGGAGTAACTTTACATTTAGGAGTGGAACATGCAATGTCCTGTAATTCAAACCAACTTATGGTCGCAGTTGACAAAATTGGAAAAAGGCCGTTGTCCCGATAGATGGCGAGGGAGATGCACTGGAACAACCACTCTGACTCACGGGGCTCGCATTTGAGATACCCTGATTGTTTTCTCGTGTTCCGAGAACGCTGGAGGTCTCTACTGTCACAGGCTCGACGATAAACCTGTCAGAGAGCGACCGGATTATGGTCCAATTCAACTTACATGTTTAGCAAGAAAGTGAATGTCTATGCTTTTTATCATCTCCCTCATCATCAAGATTAAAAACAAAAATCAAGCCTAAATAACGACAGAGTGGTCACAGTTGGAACAGTTTTAGTAATAAATTCTGCTGGATCAGGGCTTATATATTACAACTGAACAACGAATTATTAGAATTTTATTGAAAGTAAAGCAACGGATATCGTAACCGTTTTTCTTTATAACCTCCGTAGGGCGTTCAAATTGCACATGTTGGTAGAATAACTGCTTCTCTTACAAATGTGATACTCAACATAGTCTTCACCACATGGGCAGGTGGGCAGTAAGGCAGATATTCATCTTCACTTAACATAATTTTTTAAATTTTAAATTAAAAGTATACTTTTCTTCGGCTTAAATGATAAAAAAAGCATGAAGAATTTAGAATCGCTAGTCGCATTGAACAAAAATTAGTAGAAAAACAGTTATGAGGTAAAATGTTACGGAATTTAATGTCAGTAAGTGAGAAAGTAAGAAGTAATGCCTAAGTAATAAGAATAAAGAATATATTTCTAAAATGAATGCTTAAATTTTAACGCGGTGATCCGGCAGAAACGTTAATTCGCTGAGTGAGATGCTTAACGGTATTTCGTCTGTCTTTACGTTTTGAGTTCAAATTTCGCCGAGGTCGACTTTGGCGTACAGATTATTTAATTAATTTTTTTAAAAAACTAAACACCTTCAAACTTCCGATACTGGTAGAACGTATCACATAGAACAGGGTTTAATCTTAACGTTTTTGATAAAATTTTGTATTTTAGAAGCGGTATTTCGTCTGTTTTTACGTTCTGAGTTCAAATTCCGCCGAGGTCGACTTTGCCTTTCATCTATTTCGGATCTATTCAGTTAGACGTACAGATTATTTAATTAATTTTTTTAAACAAAGAACTTTCAAACTTCCGATACTGGTAAAATATATCACATAGAACAGGGTTTACTCTTAACGTTTTTGACAAAGTTTTGTATTTTAGAAGTTATTTCGTCAGAAGTTACAGAGTGACAATGGACAAATTCGTGTTTGCTAAGCGCCAATACACGAAACTCTCAGCTTTTGACTTACTCTCTAACTTCTGCCGATGATATATATGCATATTACATATATGTGTAAAAAAATCTCATCACGCAATCGAACCAAAGAAAGAGTCTCTACCGGGTCGCTCGACACGCTAAAAATAGCAGCCAAAGTATCCCCCTACATAAATCACACGCCCATTGTGTGTAATGTTCTAGAGTGGAGGCGCAATGGCCCAGTGGTTAGGGCAGCGGACTCGCGGTCATAGGATCGCGGTTTCGATTCCCAGACCGGGCGTTGTGAGTGTTTATTGAGCGAAAACAGCTAAAGTTCTACGAAGCTCCGGCAGGGGATGGTGGCGAACCCTGCTGTACTCTTTCACTACAACTTTCTCTCACTCTTTCTTCCTGTTTCTCTTGTACCTGTATTTCAAAGGGCCAGCCTTGTCACACTCTGTGTCACGCTGAATATCCTCGAGAACTACGTTAAGGGTACACGTGTCTGTGGAGTGCTCAGCCACTTGCACGTTAATTTCACGAGCAGGCTGTTCCGTTGATCGGATCAACTGGAACC
>NC_068989.1:68659694-68662822 GCF_001194135.2 Octopus bimaculoides | reverse complement strand
GCGTGGAATCAAGTACCCTGACCTCCTAATATGCTGCAAATCCCTTATTTTGGTTCGAAAAAAATGAAGTGTGGTCGTTCCCCCTTCCCCCACGATCCCGGAATCATTGGAAATTTTTTTTTCGTTGAATGAATTCCTGTGACCTCCTAATATTACAAAATTAGGTTACTTAAGGTGAACCTGGTAACTGATGCTTTGAGGGTCTTGTTGTTTGTAACTTTTGGTGAGCCATAGTGGTACCAACAGCATGGTAAAAATCTCTGTCATTAATTTGGTGTGGATGGGTAATTTCAAATAATTCAATCACAACATATATTTAAATTAAACATGAAAAAAAAATTGAAATATTATCATCACTTACATGGAAAAATTGAAATATCATTTTTCAGTATTTTATAAGGTAAAATCTTAAATTATTAATTGACACATTATTAATTATCTTATAACAGCAATGCCTGGAAAAATCATGGATTACATGGAAAAATGCGAGCATGAAAAATAATATTCTTAAGATTATCAACCTGGAAAAGTACAGGGCAAGTTATCACACCTGTAAAAGTATAGGACAAGCTATTACTTCTAGTAAAGTGAAGAATAAGAAACTTTTTACTTAAAATATTTATGTTGATATTTCGCTTTATATGAAATTGCGGTCTTGTGTTAATACAAGTAATTAATGACACAAGTAACATACCTTGAAGATTCATTCGCCAATACATTCCCTTTAAATTGTAGTATTGTGTTAATGAGAGTAATTAAGGATAACAGTTGTAACGGTTAGTACTTCGTTGCAGTCGAGGGTCACCAATTGTAACGGTTGTTGTTAAGGTGCTGGTTGCCAGTATGCAAAATGGAAGAAGAACAGTGATTGAAGTTGTAAAGAGATATTTATTTACCGTTACTTTTTATATATCCAAAACCACGACGGGTTGATATGTATAATTAGTAAATGGAAAAGCATGCGAGGTAAAAATAATTAATTTCGGCCTGTATATGTGTGTACACGATCTCATAGTAGTATATATATAGAGAGATATGGTAATGTTACAGAGAAAAGAAAGTGAGTTAGTTTAAAGTGAGAGTGGTGGGATGAAACAACTGCTTCGTTGGTGAGTTACCATAATTGTCCCTTTATGCCTTTTCCTTTAGTGATGGCGTTTTGTTCAGCCGGTTAGCCAGAATCGGTTCTCACTAACTAGCATTGGCTTACGGATTTCTTGTTTTTATAATTATCCAAAACCAGGCAGAACTGATAGGCATATTGTTGAGAACAATAGATTTCGTTGGAGGTCTGTTATCTTTATTCTAGCTTTTGGTGGCCGAGAAGAAGTTAGAAGGGTCAAATGGCAAAGACATAATTCTGCTTAGTAAAGGCATCTGGCAAGGAGGAAGAGGAGGATCACCATAACAGGAATATTTAATGAGCAAAATGAAAGAAAAAAGCAGTTGAAACGGACGTTCTCAATCTCTGTGCCTAGATATAGAAGTAGGTCTATGTATGTTGCGGGTTTTTGTGCTTAGTCAGAAAATGCTAGGATCACCAAAATAAACAAAAAGACACAGCAAAAAGCATTGACCGACTTTAATGCACCTGATCGGTCGATTTGTGACAAAATGTGATGCGGAAATCCATTTCTGTTTTAAACCAATTTTCGTTTTTTTTTTTTTTTTTTTTTTTTAAATAATGAAACTGTTTTCAAGTTCATGGTGTGCCATAACACCTTTAGCACCTCAATCTGTTTGCCGTGGTTCGAAAATGATTGAAAAATCGTTGTGTTACATTATTAAATGAACTGGCGCAGGTTCAAAATCATTTTAAGTTCTCAGAATAATCTGATTTTTAGTTTACCTCATCTCAGACTAAACTTGTGAACAAATTAAGCGACTCATATCTCTCCTGCAGGTGTCGTTGTCATCGTTGTCGTCGTCGTCGTCATCGTCATCATCATATTTTTATGTACGTCGTTCATGCTGGTATGGGTTGGATGGTTTGACAAGATCGAACAGGTCAAAGGGTTACGTTTTGTACTAATGTCTACTTTGACCTAATTCTTACAGCTGGATGCCCTTCCTAATGCCAACGACTTTACAAATTGTGCTGGGTGCTATTTTCGTGATATCAGTTCTAGTGAAGTCGCCAGGTAGTTCGCAAGACTAACAGCCCCCATCAGTTGAGCGGGGCTACACTAGAGAAGGAGGCAGTTTTATGCTAAGTGATAAAAGGTTAGAATATGAAGGAAGGGACCGGAACAGGTTTCTTACTGCAGAGGAGATACATGGCTGCTTACATTGTACAAGTGTGGATGAAGGTAATTAGTGTTAAGTTGGAAAGAAAGATAAAGATGATGATGACAACATGACCAGACGACCAGATGGGCTCTGGGGGCAAGATGAAGGATAGTTGGGTAAAAGTTGGTAAGAGTGTATGAAAAAAGTAGAGTAAGTTTAGAGATAGGGCATGGGTGCGAATATGCCGAATGATATAACAAGAGTTCGGGCGGGAGCGTAGGTCGATGACATCAATCTCACAGGTGCAGAAGGCACTTCAAAGACCATGGTTTCAGCTTCTACTTCAAGATACAGTAAAAAAAGATAAACTAAAAGCCTGTAAAGATCTAAAGTACAATTAATATTCGTGGGACAAAATAAAATAAACTTGGATAAAAAGGATTTGAGGAAATTACATCAATTTCTTTGTATTCTAGCGAGATCCGTGAATATTTCACGAAACATTTAATCCCAAAACCCGAATGCATAGCCTGTGTTGTGTCTGTATCAAAAGATAGTCACCCATCTGCTAATCATTGAAAAGTGAAAGAAATTGATTACTTAATGCACTTTATATAAACACTTTATATACTTTATGCACAATTTTATAGACTTAATACACATCACTCTCCCTCTTTCTCTCTTACTCTTCGAGTTACCATTTTTTTATCTCCTTTTTCTTCTGCTCTTTGCTTTTCCATTCAATTAATCACGTGAAAGCGTTGCAGACGGGCTAAGTAATGGAAGAAAAACTTACTTAAAAAAAATTACACTTTTCACTCACTACCAACTCTCCCTCACCTCCCCTCTCCCTTCCCATCCCACATCAAACAGAATTATTATAAGATTCCCATCAGTTT
>NC_068989.1:68657557-68658470 GCF_001194135.2 Octopus bimaculoides | reverse complement strand
TTTTTTTTTTTCGCCCCCCTCGAAAAGAAAAACTCTACATTTGTATTTTGTCCCTTCTATGTTGAGCCCTGTGTGGCTAATAAAGAAACATATCTATCTATCTATCTATAACGTCTGTCTGTCTGCCTGTCTGTCTGCTGTCTACCTATCGGTCTGTCAGCGTTATCTGCTTACACGGCTGAAGACAGATTTGTGTGAGGGTGTATGCATGAGTGTACGTGTGCGTGTATGAGTGTGTGTGTGTGTGTGTGTATGTGCGTGCACGCGCATGTGTGTGCATGCGTGTGTATGTGTGTGCGTGCGTGCGTGTGCGTGTGTGTGTGTGTGTGTGTGTGTGTGTGTGTGTGTGTGTGTGTACGCGCGCGCTTGTATATGTTATTTATGACGTCTAACAACCAAATTTGTTCGCTTGCAGTATATATCGTGTTCCGTCACCGGACTCTCACCATTTCCGCATGTACCGTGAGAGCCCACCCCCATTAACATACATTTCAAGTAATTACATATCATTAATAACCAAACGTATCCAAGTCTTTGCTTCCTCTTCGCAGCAGAATTCGCGCGCGTGGGCACGTACACACGCTCTCTCTCTCTCTCTCTCTTCTCACACGCACACATGTCTGTATGTTATGCACACACACACTCGTATTTATATTCAATTACATCTATCTATCTATCTATCTATATACATTAAATACATACACACGTGTGTGCATGAGTATTTGTATGTGTGTGTGTGTATACACACACACGCACATATATGGCAGATCACCTATATATATACACATAAATGCAGACACACGTATGCGTGTGCAATGTATATATTTGTATGCATGCGTATTTGTATGTATGGGTATATATATATATATATATATATATATAAAAACAAATAGTAAATGAGTATATGCATATA
>NC_068989.1:68652264-68656103 GCF_001194135.2 Octopus bimaculoides | reverse complement strand
GTGTGTATATTTTTTGTGCGTGCGTGTATGTGTATATTGTGTATGTTTTCGTGCGTGCATGTGTGTTATGTATGTGAGTGAGTATTGTGTATGTGAGAGGTGTGTGTGCATGTGTGTATATGTGTATGTGTGTTGTGTATGTGTGTGTGTGTGGTTTTATGTATGTGAGGGGTGTGTATGTGTGTGCGTGCGTATGTGTGCCAGGTATGTGTGTTATTTTGTGTGTGTGCATGTGTATGCGGCTGTATATATATATACATATATGAGAATACACACGTTCATTCACTCACATACACACACACTCTCTCTCACACACAAATGCATACGTACATACAAAAAAGATGTACGCATATGTATCGATGCATGTACGTATACATAATAACACGAGAAGACAATGTGTGTGTATATGTTACAGATAGCGAACGTATGTTTGTGTTGATTGACACGCCATGACATTTATTATATTTGTGTGTATTCTGTATGTATGTATGTATGTATGTATGTATGTGTGCTGACGTCATGGAAGCCATGTATTTTTTTCATAAAGAAATAACAAACATTGTGCTTAATAATTTAAATAGAGGTTCAAATGTCACAAAAAGGTAAATATGAAAATAAATATGTAAAAAATATTAAGATAAAATATACTATTTCTGAGATATTTCAGTTACACACAAACCTCCCTAGAGTTTTAGAGTTTTTCAAGATACATACATACATACGTACGTACATACATACATACATACATACATACATACATACATACATACATACATGTTATTGGGACTCCGTCGGTTACGACGTCAAGGGTTCCAGTTGATCCGATCAACGGAACAGCTAGCTCGTGAAATTAACGTGCAAGTGGCTGAACACTCCACAGACACGTGTACCGTTAACGTAGTTCTCGGGGATATTCAGTGTGACACAGTGTGACAAGGCTGACCCTTTGAATTACAGGCACAACAAACAGGAAGTAAGAGTGAGAGAAAGCTGTGGTGAAAGAGTACAGCAGGGTTCACCCCCCCCCCCTGGCGGAGCCACTTGGAGCTTTAGGCGTTTTCGCTCAATAAACACTGACAACGCCTGGTCTGGGAATCGAAACCGCGATTCTACGACCACGAGTCCGCTGCCCTAACTAGTGGGCCATTGCGCCTTCACACATACATACATACATACATACATACATACATACATACTGTATGTATGTATGTATGTATGTATGTAGGGGGAATATTTGAGGCTTATAATGGAATGT
This sequence comes from Octopus bimaculoides, assembly GCF_001194135.2. Taxonomy (NCBI): domain Eukaryota; kingdom Metazoa; phylum Mollusca; class Cephalopoda; order Octopoda; family Octopodidae; genus Octopus; species Octopus bimaculoides. Next base: position 68,654,848 of record NC_068989.1, on the reverse strand, counting down.
TCGGTGCTTATAGTAAAACACCATTTAATAGCGAGCACCACATATCTGTTGATGGGTGCTACATCACCATTACTAAAATATATGCACAGGATATGCTGCAAGCCTGCATACACCTTCAAGTACAATAGACACATGCGTCATACATGTTTACATGGTGAGAAACATGTTTCACAAACAGCATTATTGTCGAACACTGGTAAACGTCACTGTCTGAATTCGGACAAAGGCATGACTTTGATAAGTCTAAAAGCATTCAATTAATCGCTAAATCAGTGGTTCTCATGCGACATTTATATTTTCCTCATCTCCAAATACAATAAACGTATAGGAAAGTGGGTTATCCATCATTAGATGTATACCTGACTTTCCTATATGAAATTAAAGAATTATAACGGAACGCTGAACTCCAGACTATCAACTTATACAACATTTATTCAGGTGGTAAATATATACATCTTTAGCTCTTGTTGACAGTTGTTACAGCTTCTGTGTGTGTGAGCATAGTTGTTGGGACGTTGTTATGTAGATGTAAGCGAGCTGTCGAGCGTAAGTCCGAAAGATGGAGAGTGACAGCTAAACACCTCCATGCTCTATTGCTGGCCAGCAAGAAAGAGACGGTCTCCAGAGTTGGAATGTTGGAGACACTGCTTGACACGTCCATGCTCGGCGAGCAGCAACAAACGCCACTGTATGAATTCGTAGAGGTATGACTTTGCTAAATCTAAAAACATTTAGTTAATCGCTAGATCAGTGGTTCCCAAACTCTTTTTTTGCCGCGGAATCCTTCGACATTATTTTTAAAAACCTGGAACCCCTGGGGTTTTGTAGAACTCACTTTGGGAATCTCTGCTCCCGATTAACAAATTTACACCATATTATGGACATTTACTGGTAACTGCACATAACATCCTGCAACTTTTTTTTTTAAAGAGAAAGTGTAAATATTTATAAGAGCTACTCGGTCTTGTTTATGGGCTGTGTTATTTACTAGGACGTGTATTTTGATGCATAGAATTGGTAATATTACTGTAATTCATTGTGATTTTGTTTTTATTCGCTTATAGATCAGTTGCGCTTCTGCTGCTGATACGGTAATTCGGATTCTAGCTTGAATTTCAGCTCCTAAAATGTAGTATCCATGTAATAGTCGACCCCATAAATTTGACCTTAAAAAGTGGTCTAAAAATTCGACTTTTACACGAGTATATACGGTATTTTAGCCTTGCACTTAAATTACTGTGGTGGTAGCTTGTGGTCAGTGGCGGGACATTGTTATATAACTCCTTAACTAAAGTGTGTATATATATATGTGTGTGCGCGTGCGTGTGTGTAAAAGAGAGAGAGGGCGGGGATTTAATCCTGGTACATATTCTATCAGTGTCTTTTACCGAACCGCTAAGTTATGGAGACGTAGACACGAACATGCGCGCGCACACATACTCACCTATCTATCTATCTATCTATCTATCTATCTATCTATCTATCTATCTATCTATCTATCTATCTATCTCTGTCTGTCTATACGTAGGGGGTTCTTCCAGTTTCTGCCTACCAAATCCACTCACAAGGCTTTGGTCGACCCGAAGCTACAGTAGATGACACCGCCCAAGGTGCTACGCAGTGGGACTGAACCCAGAGCCATGTGGTGGGGAAGCAGCAACGCCTGCGCCTATATAAATATAAATACATATAAACACATTTTATTAATATATTTCTTTTATCTGCTTTCGTACAACAATTATTATTATTCTTTGTTCAGTGGGCGGCCGGCAGTAAAATAAGGTTGGGAACTACTGACGCTGAGAATTACATCCAATGTTTTAGATTGTTTGGTTTGTTATGTCATGAATCTAATTTTAAATTTTACTCATTAAATTGCTTTTTACTCTTCCGGAATTGAAAAAAACACTACATGTTTGTTTCATCGACTTTTCTGTCACGGCCTCCACCTCCGCCTTCGCCGCCTCTGTTACTTTACAATGATGTAAACTAACCAGCACCGGTGGTAGGGGACAACATATCAATACACTCCCATACATACACGTATAATATATGACGAACTTCTTTTGTTTCCATTTGCCAGATCCGCTCACAAGCCTTTGGTCGACCCGGGACTATAAGACACTTGCCCCAGGTGCCGTGCAATGGTACTAGACCCAAGACATGATTGGGAAAAACGCATTTCAATCACACAGTCACACCTGTGTCACTACATTGCGTAGATATTGTTACTGTTTTTGTTTTGTTCAGTGGGCGGACGATAGAAAAAATAAGGTTGGGAACTACAGACACTCAGCATTACATTCAATGATTTAGGTAGTTTGATTTGTTACGTCATGAATCTAATTTTAGACTTTACCCAGTAAATTTTTTCTCATTTTTCTGGAATTGATAAAAAGCTACAGATATGTTTCACCGACTATGTGCGTTTCTCTCATTATCTCTCTCCCTCTCTCTCTCCATTTCTCTCCATCGCTCTCTCTTTCTAGATATATAAACACTCATACATGTATGTATGTATGTATGTATGTATGTATGTATGTATGTATGTATCTATCTATTTATCTATCTATCTACCTATATA
>NC_068989.1:68647524-68652254 GCF_001194135.2 Octopus bimaculoides | reverse complement strand
ATGCAAAACATCCAGACAGGTGATACAAGAAAGGGACAACAAAACATTCAGATAGACGATACAAAGAAAACAAGTTCAGGTGTATGCCTGTAATTATTGGGGCCCTGGGATATGTAACACACCGCGTAAATACTAATCTTGAGAAATTAGGCTTCTCAAAACCAGAAAGGAGAAAGCTGATTCGAAGACTACAGATCTAATTCATCATTGGAACTGTAAAAATCTGTAAAACTTTCTAGAAGTTTGTCAGTACAGTATATATGAGCATGTCTAGATATGCAAGTATATGCATGAGAAGACACACATAAAACAAAACATACAAATTTTCATATTTACATACATACATACATACATACATACATACATACATACGTACATACATGCATACATACATACATACATACATACTAGGGTTTCCAGACGTCCCTTATATACGGGTCATATCCCATATTTGATAATTTTGTCCCCTGTTCTGTACTGACCTTTCAGGGACACCCCAAATGTCCCGTATTTAGTTCATTTTCAAATCTCGTAAAAAAAAAAAATTAAAAAAAAATTACTACCTTCGTACAGTTCTTAGTTTATAGTTACTTTATAAGTAGCTATGCTTTCTTTTTTCATATTCTCTTGATGAAAATAACCTAAATGTAACGCGGAAACTAGTGTTGCTAGAAGTTTACACAAAACTCACCTGTTTGCAACTTGATTCTATCAGCAAAGTGTGTTGTTACTACTTGCCACGGCCCACTTTTTTTGCTAACTTAAAAACTAATCCATCCATCCATCCCAAGAAGCCAAACCTTAAATGTAAATTTCGTGATGAATATTCCAGCGAATGGACATTTATCAAACAAGGCAGAAGCTGTTTTGAAGCAAATTGTGGTGTATGTAATTGCATTTTCAGTATTGAACATGTCGGAAAGTCTGAGATCAAGCAACACTTAGAAACACCAAAGCACAAAAGTAGTATTCCCTCTACTTCAAAAGAAGCTGGATAAAATAACAAACTCCTTGATCAAGAAAAACACAGATAAAAAAACTAAAATAATAACCGCAGATGTTGCAATGGCATTTCATACTGTCCGTCATTATCAGTCATTCAGTTCAAATGGCTGTACAAACGTACTACTACCAACAGTATTTCCTGATTCTAAAATTGCATGCAAATTTTCAAGTGCTAGGACTAAATGTGCTGCAATTATAATAAAAAAAATGTTGTGGATCTATACACTATTGCGGAGATTGTTAAAGATATAAATAATTCTTCTTTTTATGGCATATCTACAAATGCATGTAATCACAATACTGAGAAAAATTTCCCGTTGATTGTGCAATGTTTTTCACGTGAAAAGGGTTTCCTGATAAAGTTATTGCAAGTAAGATCTCTCCCAAATGAGACCTCGGAAACAATAGCAAGTTTCTGCAGAGAGAACCTTAGGACTGGACATAAAGAAATGTATAGCTTTTGGTGGAGATAACACAAATACTAATTTTGGTGGACGTTTGCGCATAGGCACAAATAAATCTATTCAAATTCAAGGAAAACATGAATGAACCGATGGGAGGTGTTGGATGTCCAGCCCATATTCTGCACAATGCTGCTCATACGCGGCCAATGTGCTTTCTGTTGATGCTGAAGTAATTGTTGTTAAATTGTTTTCATACTTTAGTATTTATACAGTTTGATCTGAGAAGTTGAAAGATTTCTGAGAGTTTGTTGGTGTGCAGTTTGCTTCAGTTGTCTCACATTCTAAAACTCATTGGCTTTCTTTGATGAGAGCAGTTGTGAGAATCCTAAGATTATTTAAAGCACTGAACTCTTCTTTTGATTCTGAAGAAAATTCTTGTAGCATTCTTCAATAATCCGCTGAGCGAAGCCTACTTATATCTTGTTCATAGTTTTGAATGTTTTCAGCAACAGGATTATCAAGATAGAATAGAGAGAAAACAGCATTATTGAAGTGCTTGGCTATTTAAAAGAACTCGTTGCTGTTATAAAGGAAAGAATTAATGAAAAGTTTATTCCCTTCAGTGTGAAGGATTGCCTTAATAATGACGATGTCAAATCTGAAGAGAAAAAGAAATTTCTACTTGAAGTAGATAACTACTACGGCACTTACCATAACTATTTTGAGAAGTGGGTTTCGCCTTTTAAAAATTTTGATAACTTTACATGGATGTTATTAGATACATTTCCAGCATGGGAACATGTATAATCGTCTTGTCTAGTGTTAAAGAACAAAGGTATAAAAATTGACGACATTCTTTTCTATCAGCGTTCACCATTTAAAAAACCCCATGCTAAAGAGATGCAGATCAAATTGACGAATGGAAGACCAGACTGTGCCATGGAAGATGGTTTTCTATCCGTCAGTAGATTGAGTTTCCAAAACAATACTCCGAGTTGTTAATTTTGTGTCAGTTCTTATTCAGCATACCAGCGCATAATGCTAATGCTGAGCATGTCTTCTCGATGATGAATGTTCAGTGGACTGAAGAACGAAATAAGTTGGATGTGGCTACTGTAGAAGCTATCTTACAATGCACATGGAACCTTAACTGTCAATGTAAAGAATTTTATAGGCAAATTAGAAAACAAGGACCTGTTAACAAAAGCCAAATCATCAGTGAAATATAACTAAAGGTAAAGGTTCAAGTTTAATTCTCGTGTGGTTTGTTAAGAAAATTTTGCATATAAGTTTATCAGTTTTGTTTCTTTTCATGTTCTCCATATGAAACACAATTTTTTAGTCTATTTTCTGTATTGTTTGCATTAAATAATAAATTTCTAAATTACTTCTTTTGCAATTTTCTATTGTTTCTATTGAATAAGAATTTTGCAATGATTTCACTTTTTTTGATTTAACGGATTTTTTTTTTGCTAATTTCTCTGTTTCTGTATTAAAGACATATTTTCAAATGATTTCACTTGAACAGAATTTTTTTTTTTTAGCTTGTATTAGATGTCTTGCAAACAACTCGCACATGCAAGTGCTACCAGTCGAGAACTCTGCATACCGGAAGCCAGCAAGTGTATGGGGTCATCAGGAGAGAATGCGCACCGTTTCGGGGCCTACCTCTTGACGGCATCAATGCGCACCGCCCCCCCCTCTCACTGATATGAGACCCCGCTTGCTAGATCAACTGGTTATTAAAAACAAAGCTCAATATTTCAATAGTTTTGAAATGAATTTACTTTTGTTTTTCCTCATAACCCATTGAAATAATTGCTTTATGTTTTTAACATATGTCTCTACTTCTATATAATATATTGTTCTGGGCGTGTCGACTTGTATAAGTTTATATATACACAGTGAGATTTTTAAAGTGTCCCGTATATCTAATTTTCTAATCTGGCAACCATATACATACATACATACATACGTACATACATACATACATATATACATACATACATACATACATACATACATACATAGAAAATTACTCTGTTGTTGATGTAGAAATTCCAATGAAGACTTGGATCTAGGTTAGAAACCGTGTCTTTCTCTGTTGGCAAGAAATCTTTAAATAAAACTTAATAATGACATACATACATCTCTGGAAATACCTTAACTTTACACCCTATCAGGTTCTATGTATGTATGTATATATGTACGTATGTATGTATGTAGGTATGCATGTAGGCATGTGTGTGTGTGTGTGTGTGTGACGTAATCACGTGACCGACCAGGCTATCAAATGTTGTTACACATCGCTGGTCACAATGCGTTGTGCATTGTTTCTGCCTTCAAATGACGCCACCCCGCTGGCTAGGCAAGCAGGCCTACATTACTCCTTATAGAAAGGAGGACTGGAGCAACGTGAAATGAATTTTTTTGCTCAAGAACACAACGCGCCGCCCATCGTGAGTGCAACAGCCTAACCACGAGGCTATGCATTTTCTCAAAATCTTTGATTATTTTTTCTTATATTCGAAAAAGATATTCTTTCCCGAAATATAGGAGCATTAAACAACCTGTATATGGTAATATAGTGTTTTTAATCTCTTTTATTTAATTTATTGATCATCATGTGACATATATTTTATTAAGCTTTTCACTTGCATTGCTGAAAGGTATTTTTTTCCAGAAGTTTATAAAATTTACACATTGTAACCTGTTAAGCAAATTGCAATAGTCCTATGTATTGTTTAATATGTTTACAATAAGCTCTATTATTTCAGTTAGATTGGATTGACTCAATGGGATCTTTTTGGTTTGACGAGCAACACTTGTTTTCTTAACGAAACACTTTCAAACTTGGGACACTGGTAGAATGTGTCATATAAAACAACTTTTTCTCTTAGCCTTCTTAACAAAAAATTGTACATCGCAAGTTATTTCATGTTGAAGTTGTCGTATTTCTATAATTTCAACCAATCATTGACGTCTATTCAGCTGAATACAATTACTGCAGTTTTTGTAAACAATAATTTTTGCCGGTGAAAAGAATGTTATTCCCTGTAAATTATTTCCTTATTCCCTAGTAATTATGACATATTTCATCCGGTTTTTTGGTTTGTTTTCTTTTGAAGCAGACAAAATTACAGAAAAATGGTAATTTATACGCATATATTGTTTATATAATAAATTACGCTGTGCGTATCTGTGTTTGTATTAATGTATGTTTGAAGATAATCTCGTTTCAAACCACTCACCCACTGATTATTTTTGCCGAATTTGTTGGAAATCTGTTCAACAATTTTTCGCTAATTTTCTATGTACTGT
>NC_068989.1:68644950-68647346 GCF_001194135.2 Octopus bimaculoides | reverse complement strand
TAAGTGCCGACTACATAAACAAACGATTCTGAAACAATTAATCCTAACCCTAACCCTAACTCTAACCCTAACCCTAACCCTAGGGTTAGGGTTAGGGTTAGGGTTAGGGTTAAAGCAAATTTAAAATGAAAAAAGCAAATAAAACGAAGAATCGTTTGTTTATGTAGTCGGCACTTAATGTATATCGACTGAATGGACGTCAGTGATTGGTTTAAATTATCGAAATAAGACAATTTTTTACATGAAATAAATTCGAATACAAAAATATTTTTCTGTTCTATAACACAAAATAGATAAGTATACGAAGTTTGAAAGTGTTTCGGTACCAAAAACACTACATAAAACATTAATGAAAAGTGTTGCCCGTCAAATCAGAAAGAGCCAATCAATGATCTAATATTTAACTGTTTTTTTATGTCGACACTGGATTGATTTGAACTCATCACTAGCAAACGCAGCTAAATTTTGTACGCCTAATACCACCCTAGCCACTACCAGCACTACCTCATCTCTCTGTCCAATTAACCATCGTAGAACTGATAACTGCAACTGCAGATCCGGGACAGACTGCCCGCTGCAAGCACAATGCAGAAGATTCAACGTCGTATACCAATGCATCGTTCACAACATAGTACATAACTCCTGTAGCTACTACATTGGATCTAGCAAAGATATTATGTACATTTAAACTCGTTTAAATATAAAGAGAACACCTCATCTCTTATATCTCTTCTATCTACCTTACCTCATCACATTATAAGATAAATATTAATTCTTTAATTTATCCTAAATTCATTTTTAAACCTTAACGCAATAAATTCCATAATATCTAATTCTAACTCCCACTCATAAATAATTTAACATTCAACTAGCTCCTCCATTCTCGACTACCTACACACCCATAACCCCATTGTTAAGAATAACTCTACAGCCACTGACCTTAACCAGAACGGACACAAGTAGTTACTACTAGATTTCCTTCCCAACACCTATATACTTTAAGACTACCCAGACAGACACCTACTACTCTCTTTAAATTCCTTTCATTTTGTTCTATTTTTTACCCTATCTTCCTCTACCTCCTCATCCTCTCTCTTATCTTCTCGGCTACCCCGTACACAATTCTTAGACACCATACGCCTATACACCTTATTTTATCCTAAGGCCAATCCTTAAATTCCACCCCCTCACTCTATGTACCTCTCTTTCTATTTCATTTCTTTTCTTTCCTTTTACCACTTAATAATCACCTCCGCTACCATTCTGTTATTGAACGTTGATATGCTCGCGTCCTTTTTTTTTCTCTGGATGTTTACTATATCAGGATTTAATCCACATGGATCTACGCAGCATTGCACATAAGGACTTATGCTCTTGTTTCTACAACACTGGAAAGTTGAACTATGAACTTTTATACTTCTTTTTTCTTCTTTCTTTCCATCCCCTTATTCTTTTACTCCCTTCCTCTATGTCGTCATTTCATTAATATATACCTTTCTCATTTTCCCTATTTTTCCCTGTTTGTCTCTGACGACGAGATATCCCATACTCGGGGATATCCCAGAAACTGCTGTAAGACTTTGAATTTTTCCAATAATAGTATTGTATACGACTTGAGATGTTTGCCTTGCCTTAATGTTTGTTGTCCTCTTTAACAATTATATACGTGTGTATGTGTGTGTGTGTGTGTGTGTGTGTGTGTGTGTGTGTGTGTGTGTGTGTGTGTGTGTCTAACCACCGCTTGATCAACCGTAACTTTAGCGATTCGGCAAAAGACCAATAGAATAAGTAGTAGGCTTAAAAAATAAGTCCTGGGGTCGATCTGTTCGACTAAAACCCTCCAGGGTAGTGCTCCCGCTGGCCGCAGTCAAATGACTGAAACAAGTAATTAAAAGTAAATTAAAGAATAACGAATATATATGCGTATAATATTCAATTTATCACCCTCAATAGATAAAAATATATATATAGTCCATACTTTACCACTAAAACACCAGCTTGAACTGCAACTGAAAAATGTGGTGCTGAAGTTACCTGTCAAAGGTGACTAGAAGTGATTCATCAACGAGCAGGTAGATATATATTATAACACGTAATGAACATTTAAATTATATTATACAAACATTACTAGACACAACGAAATACAAATATATATAAAATGAGCGCAGAGTAGCTAATAATGCAGAATACCTATACTGTACTTACACGTATATCTATACATAGATATATATATATTTATTTGTTAATGTTGCGACTAAGGTTAGTCGGCCAAAACTTCGAAGTCAGCGTCACCTCTTTTGTAAAAGTAAAATAAATATATATGTATGTATGTATGTATGTAGGTAGGTAGGTAGGTAGGTAGGTAGGTAGATAGATAGATAGATAGATAGATAGAT
>NC_068989.1:68643252-68644298 GCF_001194135.2 Octopus bimaculoides | reverse complement strand
ATATATATATATATATATATATACATACATACAGACACTGGTATATTATGTGTGTATATATGTAGGTGTATATGTGCATGTATATAATAAATAATACAAATTATGCTTTAATGAAAAGATCTCGACATAACGTGTATACTTTTAAAAAGTTTTCTTTTTCAGGTTGATTTATCCACACACACACACACTCGCACACTCTCACAGACACACAGGCACGCACTTACATGCGTTCCCCCTCCCCACACCCATCGATATAGTACCCTATCTCGGTACACAATAATTTGCCTGTGAAAGCGTGTGAACGAAATCGGAATGGATTTTGTGCGGACGTTATAATAGACGTGTTCATAGACAATATTTGTGTTTGTGTGTGTGTGTGTGCGGGGAGGGGGGGGGGTATGTGGTATGATGACCTTATTAAAAGAATTGAATGTCACCTGCGCTGCCAAGTGTACTGTGATGAATGATTGATCATTTACCAGGTAGGTAAAATAGTTCAGCGTTGACGTATTGCCGGCTATCAAGTTTAGGTGCACAACTATGAAATATCATGAAAGGAGTAACAACCCTGTTGTGTGCTGTTGCTCTCGGCAGTATAGCGGATAGGTTATATGCGCCCGCACATTCAAACACATAAGGCGCATGGCTCACTGGTTAGCGCCTCGAGCTTACGATCGTGAGATTGTGAGTTTGATTCCCCGACGTAAAATAAAGTGTCTTGAGCAACACACTTTATTTTACGTTGCTCCAGTTCACTCAGCCACAGGATTTATTCTTTGTAAGCCTAGTACTTATTCTATCAGTATCTTTTACCGAACCGCTATGAGAATGTAAACACAGCGACATCGATTGTCAAGCAATGGTGGGGTACAAACACACACACACATGCACACACACAAATATACACATATATACGATAGTCTTCCTTCAGTTTCCGTGTACGAAATCCACTGACATGACTTTGGTCAGTCGAAGGCTGTAGTAGAAGACACTTGCCGAAGGTGTCACGCAGTGGCATTCAACCCGGAACCAAGCTCCTTACCACA
>NC_068989.1:68633794-68638794 GCF_001194135.2 Octopus bimaculoides | reverse complement strand
TCCAGTTGGTGCCTATCAGACAGTTGGAAACGTCCTAACAGGTTTGTGAGGCGTTTACACTCCATGTCCTATCAGCGAGTATCATACAATCCAAACAGGCATCGAATTATCGCATTCCAGTCAATAGCTCTAAAGAGAGAGACATTCTTAGGAAACCACTAGACACCTGAAGAGATTCGGTTGTCTCGCCCCCGCCAGAGCATAAATAGCTAGTAGTCTGAAAGCACATTGCATTGCTACTGTTTACATCTAGAGCCAAGAAGATGGTTCGAATCGTGAAATCCAGTCCCTTCAAGAACTACAAAGTAACTTCACCTCCGAAACTCGGTCAATTTGGAGATAAGCAAATCTCGAATTAATCGAAAAGGGGGCATGATGGTAGGTGAATTAGAAACCCTGGTCTCGCTGATGGCCACGAAATCTATAACTAGCGACCCGAGGTCATTGAGTAGGTGGTTCTGCTTCCAGGCCACCTATATCTACGCTACTTATTCTGAGTATAGGCACGATCAATAAGAGAGAAGTAGGTGAGAAAGGGTAATGATGTTTGTTTGTGTTGGAGTGTGTGGTCCAACTGTTGTGAGTGAATTAGCTTGTGCTTGAGATGTGATAGCTGTGGTAATGAGGATGATGGTGTTTAATGCTTTGTTGCTCAAAGGCATCCCCCCACTCGTTCAGATCTATCTATTTTTGTTGGTGTGTTTTTGCTTCTTTTCTTCATCGCATTCGCAACTGTTGCCATTTGGGCTCCTGCCGTTCCCCTTCGCCACACGATATGTCTGAGTGGTTCTAAGTCCTGAGGGGTATGGCTTGGAAGTCATTGTCTTCTTCGTTTCATTGTTTGGGATCATAGGAAAGACATTGTATATTGTTTTTAGCAAGCGCTCATGTCACGTAGGAAGGTAATAACTTGAAGACATATTTTTATAGCTGCTTAGCACGTGATATAATCGATATTTTCAGTTTGGGATTTAGTGATTTCAAGGCCTCTTTTGTTGAACATATTTAGTAGTTAACTTTTGCATTCCATTGACGTCATTTAACGATGACGTGTACAGGAAGACAATAGCATAGCTTCCCGTTGATACAGGCATTGTTTTCAATTCCGTTTTTATGGAATTTAATATCTATAGATCAGAATTATTCTAGAGACTAGTCAAGTTTCCAAAATATTGCTAACAGTTCTAGTATTGCAAATATATTGTCTTCTTGAAAGTAACGCCGATTGCCATATTGGGATTAATAATAATTTGATTCAAGTTTTGGTCAGCAGTTTTGTGGGAGGGAATAAGTCGATTACATCGATCTCAATACTCAACTAGTACATATTTTATCAACTCTGAAAGGATGAAAGGTAAAGCCAACCTCGGTGAAATTTGAACTGAGAACGTAAGGTGCCGGAAGAAATACCGCTAAGCATTTTGTTCTACGTACTTACGATTCTGCCAACTCGCCGCCTTAATAATAACAATAATCCTTTCTACGATAGGCACAAAACCTGGAATTTAGTGGAAGGGGTCTAATGGATTATCTCGACTCCGCTGTTTACCTAGTCCTTATTTAATCGAGCCCAAAAGGATGAAAGGTAAAGTCGATCACGGCGGAATTTGAACGCAGAACGTAAGGTGCCGGAAGAAATGCCGCTAAGTATTTTGTTTATTGAGCTGACAATTCTGCCAGCTCACCGCCTAATGATTCTTTCTAATTTTGGAACAAGACCAGAAATGTTTGGCGACGTGGGTGAGCTGATTACATCTAACTCAGTACTGGACTGGTACTTTATTTTATCGACACCCAAAGACTAAAAGGAAAAGACGACCTCGAGAGTATTCGCAATAGCAGCATCGTCGCAGATGTGAACGCAGTACTTTCTTGTATGTCCGGACTTTGATTCCCGCAGTGGTTAGTTTTGTCTTTTGCCCTTTCTATTGAACCTTTTTATGAGCGATAAATTAAATAACCGTCCTCATTCAATTCAAATCGACTTTAACCTTTGTCACAAATTTATGATTGATCTTCATTATCATGACTTTGTTATAAAAATGTTGCTGCCGATATTGTAGCTGTTTCTGTTGTTGATCCAAAACAATAACAACAACAGTAGAACAATATTAATTATTGTTGTTGTTAATAAAATAAAGTATAACAACATACCAACTTTTTGACCGTCGTTATTATCATTGTCACTACCGCTTTCATCAAAATAGCCATAGTGTAATGACCATAGTCTTAACATCTTAACATCATCATGATGATCAACATCACCCAAGCCACCTGATGATGATGATGATGATCGTTATGACGATAATCGTCAACCGCCGTCATCATCGCCCTGCGCATCTGTTGCATTGATGATGCTATTAGTCATCTCTAGTGGTTAGTCCTTCCCAGATTATGAGAAATGGCCAAGTGTTACTAAGAAAAAAAAAGAAGAAAAAATTCAGTGACAGTTATTTTCAACAAACATCACGTAGTAGAAATAACGATTCATTCAAAGCATCACGCAACTGTAAATAGCTTCCAGTGGCTATACTTGTTGGATGAGAATATTTTCAATTCTGTAACATAACATTGGCAAAATCATAACATTACATTGGCAAATTTGCTGTATTTGTTCCAGCTCTTTACGTTCTGAGTTCATATCACGCTGTGGTCAACTTCGCCTTTCGTCCTTTCGGGGTCAATAGAATATTGTAGTTAACTAATCCTCTTCAAAAATGCGTGCCTTGTGCCTCAGTTAGAAACATTATTCGTTCCAGCTTCTACACTTTGAGTTCAAATCCCACCGAAATCGGTAAAATAAAGTACTAGTCGTGTATTTCCTTCAATATAACTAATCCCCTCCCCTCAAAAATTTTGAACTTGAGCCTAAATCAGAAACCATCGTTCCTGAACTGATGCAGCCATAAGAGCAAATTCAGTGTACATTCTTTTATTCTTTTAAGTGTTTCAGCTTTAAAGTTGCGGTCATGCTGGGGCACCACCGTTACTTATTTTTCTTATGTGTTATGTTTACTGGAGACGGAAAATAAACAAAGTTTAAACAAAATTTATTTTTCGTCACTATTTCGTGCACCTTTCCGTTTATTTGTTCCGGCCTAGCGGCTAGTAAATCACTACGTGATATTCGTTGATTTCTCATAAAGAAAGCAAAGCTTTCCATCAGCTGAGAGTCCCCTTTCTTGGTAGCTTGGACTGAGGAGAACTAAAGAGTTCGAAATACATTCATCACTCCATAAAGGTCACTATGAGCTAACTATGGTAGTCTAACACCGTTTTGTCTTATACTGAGAAACTGCAATAAAATGGCAAACTGCAATGAAATGCCTTTACTGGTTCAAATACGTCTCAAACTTATTTGATTTCGCTCACTCCCCCTCCCCTCCCCTACATATATATAAATATGCGTAGCTGTGTGGTTAGATGTCTGCTTCTCAACCACATAGTTCTGGGTTCAGTCCTACTGTGTGGCACCTTGGTATATTCATTTCTTATAGTAATTGAAAGACAAAGCCGCTTAAAGAATTTATAAAGTCTTTTTTCTATACCTTTCTAAATCAACCAAATTAGATTTATATATGGTGAAAAGAGTGTCATCTCTATATAATCTACCTCCTAATTCTGGAAATTCATTAAGTATACAATAAAGAATATAAAGACTGACTAAATTGGTAACTTGAGCCGAATCATTCGATCCCATTGTAATAATGAAGATATCAGGTCTACCAGTTCTAGTCCGATAGTTTCCTTCAAATTTAATAACGGTTTTTCTAGCCTCTAGTATTATATCAATCTCATTTCTAGATAAATCCGAATTCTTCAAAGCGAAAAGCAAAGCTTTATTCAGTAGGATAGGATTGATAATAATTAGAGTAATAATTAGAAATATCCAACTGAAAAACTTAGTATGTTCCAGATGATAAAGATTTCCAATTTTATCCGAATGAACTAAAATTCCAGGTTTACTTCTCAATTATTTCAATAAAAGTTGCAATTTTTTAAGATGAGGGCTTCTTTTCATAGGGAATCGATGGAATTTAACGTTTTTACCTATGTTATATTCCACAGTTCAGTTTCAAAATCTGCCAATAATGGATTAAGTTTCTATTAAGCATTACGTAGAATTATTATCTGTAGTTTTATTCTCTAGTTATCTATTAAGCATAACGTAGAATTTTTGTCTGCAATTTCTATTCTTTAGATATCCAATGACGTCATCAACTTTAGTAGATAAATATACTAGTTTTCTACGTTAGTTTTTTTTATGTAGATTTCAAATTGTCAAACAATGTGGAATTAGTATTGTATTTTTTATATTTATTTTTATAAACTGAATTAATTATTCAATGTTGTCGCTCTTGGTTGAGTGAATGAATGTTTAAAGTTAAATTTGGTTTGGCGTTTCTTTATGTTAGCGTTTTTTAAAAAGCTAAAAAGTTTTTCAGATGTGATCTCTTTATTTGGCACTACGGCCATAACACAGAGGAGACAGCTCAAAGACAGACAGAACATCACAGTGGGGACAAAAAACATAAAACGAATGAAAAATGGTAAAATGTACAATGAAATCGATGGTGATGAAATGGCTGCATGCGCCCCACTCACATGCCCATTTGAACGTTCTTACTGTCCGTTTATAATCTTTTTCAGTGT
The DNA here is from genome assembly GCF_001194135.2 of Octopus bimaculoides. Classification (NCBI taxonomy): domain Eukaryota; kingdom Metazoa; phylum Mollusca; class Cephalopoda; order Octopoda; family Octopodidae; genus Octopus; species Octopus bimaculoides. The sequence continues at coordinate 68,634,141 of NC_068989.1, read as the reverse complement.
TTTTTCCTATTAGCATCGTTTTGTTTTACTCTTTTTTTCCTACTTTTCCTTCATGTTTTAAACCACAATTTACTCTCTTTTTTTAATACCTTATATATGGCTCTATTTCTATTAGTTCAACTACTGGCGGTAGTTCATCGAACTCCACCACGAATCCTGGTGGTTCAACATTACATTTTTCTTTCAACCTGCTATACTTTTCCTTGTCGATCAAATTGCTTTCACATTTTACATGTCCTTGGGTAACTTCACCCGGAATTTTGCCAATATGGATTACCTTGATAATGTTGTGTGAACATGAGTTTTTATAATATTGTTATTAACTTTAATAATATTAATGTATGTGT
>NC_068989.1:68631175-68631762 GCF_001194135.2 Octopus bimaculoides | reverse complement strand
TATATATTTATATATATATTTATATATATATTTATATATATATTTATATATATATTTATATATATATTTATATATATATTTATATATATATATACACACGATGTGCTTCTTTCAATTTCTATTCACAAGGCTTTGGTCGACCCGACGCTATATTAGAAGACACGCTACCCTGTTCTTGAAAAGAACGGCCTAACTTACTTTAACCGTTTCATCTGGACTTGTCACTGGTCACACATCTATGACGTCATGCACATATTACTAATAAATATGGTTATTACTTAAGTTACGCCCATCTTGAAATAGCTGGCGAAATAAGATATTATATAGCTCTTTTTCTTTTTTTTCTGTAATCTGGGTTTTTGTAATCTGTCTCAAGCTTAAATATGTTTATCTCCCTTACTACCTCTATTACAGCTCGATTAGAATTGCTCTTATAGCCACATTCGATGTCGAGACGCTGGTTCTGGGTGAAGAAGTTTATGTTCCCATTCAATTGAACGCTGTTGTGTTACCAGTATTGGGTTCATTTTGCTCTTTCCGTGTCCCTCTTTCCCCGTCTGTATATATATATATATATATATATATAT
>NC_068989.1:68626886-68631078 GCF_001194135.2 Octopus bimaculoides | reverse complement strand
CACACACACGCAAATAATAAGTGGAATCTAGTTTGACGGAAAGCGTGCGGAAGCCTGCTGTGTGTGGGTGGCCGTGGGTGGGTGTACAATGGGTTTCCGCACAGTTTCCGTCGAACTAGATTTCTCTTACGTTTCGTGTTGAACCGCATTAAGATTTTATGAGTGATTGACGAGTGAATGTGTAGTAGTGTGTGGTCTATTTATTTTATTTTATTTTATTTTATTTTATTTTATCTTATTTATTCCTTATTCTTTCTTTTCTCTTTCTTTGTTTTTTTATTTATTTATTTATTTATTCATTTATTGCTTTCTCTTTTTTTTCTTTCTTTTCAAAATGAAAATTCCTGTTCTCTATTTGTTTTATACAAGACTTCGCGGTCCACTGGCCGAGCTGTCTTAAATTGTAACAAGAAAAACTGGAAATAATACACAACAAAGATTCCTCTTGTGTATTGGCCAATCTAAGACTTTTATGTAAGATTCTCACCGAACCAATCGCTTTGTTTGATCGCAACTGCAACCACGTGGTTGTGGATGAAACCACTTAGCTATGCACAGGATATGAATATATTCATATCACTGTCGAATTAAGGAAAAAAGAGGGGAAAATGCTTGTTTATCAGCTGACAACGATTAAAACTTGTGATGCAAAAAAAAAAAAAAAAGCCGAACAAAGAAAAAGCCCAAAACCCAGCAAAAACAAAACGGAAAGAAATAAGGATGTACAATTATAATCAAAATGTTGTTAAAATATTTGATTTCAAATTTTGACACAAGGCCAGCAATTTTGAGGAAGGGGTTAAGTCGATTATATCAACTGCAATGTCCAACTTGTACTTATTTTATTGAGTCAGAAAGGACGACAGGCAAAGTCGACCTCGGTTGAATTTGAACTCAGAATGCAAAGACGGATGAAATACTATTAAGTACTTTTCCCGGCGTGCTAACAATTTGGCCAGCTCTCCGCTTTATTAAGACATTTAATATTGGTTCGAAATTTTAGCACAAGGCTAGCAATTTCGGGGGATAGGGTAAGTCGATTATATCGATCTCAATGTTCAACTCGTATTTGTTTTATCGACTCCCAAAGAAAGAAAGGCAAAGTCGACTGCAGCAGAATTTGATCTCAGAACATAAGGATGGGCGAAATACGGCTAAATACGGCGAAATACAACGATTCTGGCAGCTCTTTGCCATTTTAAGGCATTTAGTAATTTGGTTAACATTTTAAAAGTAATAAAAAAAAAGATGCAAGGGACGCAACTTTTTATTTTATTAAAAGTTGTACCCCTTGTTCGTTGATCTCGCATAATCTAACTACTTTATATATATGATATAATATGCTACGTCAGCCCACCAGGCGAAATGCTTAGCGGTATTTCGTCTGTCTTTACGTTCTGAGTTCAAATTACGCCGAGGTCGACTTTGCCTCTCATCCTTTTAGGGTCGATAAATTAAGTACCAATTGCGTACTGGGGTTGATCTAATCAACTGGCCCTCTCCCCCAAAATTTCGGGCGTTGTGCCTAGAGTAGAAAAGAATATATAATATAATATAATGTAATATAATGTAGTATAATAATTTCTCGATATTATGAGATGCCTGCTGAAACTTGATGAATTTCAGAGAGTGAACTGGGCGAAGGTAACGGTGAAAGACCCCAAATCCTCTGAGGACTGAAAATGCATCCCAGAACATTTGCAACGTGTGCCTTGCTTTTATTTTATTGAAACTAGAGAAATAGAATGGCTGAATCCACTGCTGGTATATTTGAAATCGTAATGCAGGGAGAGAAAAATGCTTTTATTTTAGCCAACTTTTGACTCTAAAGCGAAGGATTATTCCCTAAAGGTGTTGGACTGACGTCATAAAAATGTTCATATTTTTCGCTTGCTTTTCCACTCGAAGCGTTTTTAAAAAATTCAATTCCTAAGGCAAGCACGGATTTTTATAATATGTCTCAAAATGTATTCTAATCCGCTTATTTGATTTTGATATTTCTATTGTTACATTTCATTAACTTACACCGTTAAAAACAGTTTATCAAGCTATATTGATCACGAAATAAAATAATCCCCTTCTCTTTAATTTATAAATGTTGGATATTTAGATAAACTTGCATTATATTTAATTAAAAAAAAAAAAACTTGCAGATGTGACAGTGCAGATGAATTCATTTTAAACAAACATCTAGCGCTCACCATCTTTGTAACACTTTTGAGACAACAGAATTTGCACAGAATATATTCAAATAAACCAGATACTTAAAATGCAAATATTACAAAATACCTTGCTTTGAGGAATATTTACTATTTCCCTATATTTACATTTTCCTCAACTTAGAATTCATTTGAGCACTTCAAGTAACGACACCATAAATAAAAGTTGATTTATCAAGAATAAGAGTTGATAAAAGAAAAACAGGATGATTGAAAACGGTTTTAGCAAAATTCGCTATGAAATTGCCTGGACTGTAACTCCCGATGTAGGAATAAACATTTGTTTCGCTAGTATCTCGTGGTGATGTTAACAAACGGTTGTTAGAAATTATGACGTCAATCAATAATCTAATACGAATAAACGTCATTATTGTTATATTCTGGGAAGAGTCGTTATTAATGGTTTCTGATTTAGGTGAAAGGTCAGCAATTCTGATGGAATTTTGGTGGGGATTAGTCGATATTGCCGACCGATGTACTTGACTGGTATTTTATTTTATCAATCTCGAAAGGATGAAGCGTATGGAAGTTGACCTCGGCGTGATTTGAACTCAATGTAAAAATATCGCAAAGCAGTTTCTCTCACTCCCTAACGACTCCGTGAATTCACCGATCTATATTGATCTTTCAAGGGTTTCTGATCTAAGCACATGGCCAACAGTTTTGAAGTGGAGGCAGAGTAATCGATAATATCGACTTTCAGTACTTGATTAGTAATCTATTTTATCGATTTCGAAATTATGAAAGGCAAAGTTGACCTTGACCTCAGTGGGATTTGAACTTAGAACGCAAACAACCGTCAGAAATACTGCAAATAATTTTTTCCGACGTTTTAACGAATCAGCCAGTTTTCCAATTGTCATAATTCATAATTCACAAAACCTATAATTCACAAAACCTATAATTCAGAAAACTTATAAAGACATTCACCGGTTCCTGCTTGTCTATATTTCACTTCTTTTACCAAATCAATTGATGTTAGTTTATGAAGTTAAATGTAGACAAAAAACAATTAGTGTGTTTATGGGGTCTGTTATTTTTGACTCTTGGCGATCGACAAATCGGACAACATTAATTCCAACATAATATTGATTTCAGATAAAAGTTCTTGCAAAACAAATTGAAAATTAAAATGACGTCAGTCAGTCATTGTAAGCACTTAGAGAAGAGTTCAAACAGTTTGCAAACTCTCTAATTCATTGCTGTTGATTTTTGTTGTGGTATAATCCCAGATCACGTCTGATCAAGCAAACCTATGATCAAAGGCGTTCTGGCCATGACTACCCTGTGATTTCTGTGTGTACATGCGTGCGTGTCTTTGTGCTTGTTGCAACACCGCTTAATAGCCTATGCTGGTTTGTTTATGTCTCCGTAACCTAGCAGTTCGGCAAAATAGGCCAACAGAACAAGTATCAGAATAAAAAAATAAAAAAATATAAGTATTGGGATGATTTTTTAAAACTAAACTCTTCAAGGTGGTACTCCAGTATGGCCGCAATCCAATGACCGAAATATGGAAATATGGAGAAAAATATACGAATAAAAGAATGCATCGAGATACACAAATCGAATTATTTCTTTTAATGCTTTCTTTGATTCTATATCTCAATCAAGCTACTGCCTGAACCTGCCATCGAACGACATTCGTGGATCAAGTGCAAACCGAGTTCAGGGTCAGGCACTATCTATCCCCACTCCTAGCTGGACCAGGTGGTCAGTAGATAGTGATCTCAGGCGTTCTATAAAGAGTTTGTGAAGGATACAAGCGGCAATAATGTCCTGGTGCAATTCTGTAGCGTCTCAGAGCTACAGAGGATCGGAATATTTTCAAGATGCGGACAAGGCGATGAAACCGGAAACCGTTCAGTTTAGAACGCCTCTGATCCATAAGTCTTTTCAATGAAGGTTAGATGACGGCGACGATGAGGACGACGACGATGACGACGACGACGACGACGACGACGACGACGACG
>NC_068989.1:68623324-68625254 GCF_001194135.2 Octopus bimaculoides | reverse complement strand
ACACACACACACACACACACAGATATGTATATATGTAAGGAAGTATTTTTATTTATATTTATGCGCCCTTTTAAAGCCTATCCAGGCTCATGGGCCCGGTTTCCCGGTTACTATGGCGTATGCGTTCCTCCCAGCTGGATGGCACGCCAGTCCACCGCAGCGTTACTCAAGAAAAAAGAAGAAAGAGTGAGAGAAAGTTGGGGCGAAAGAGTACAACTATATAGCCCATGAAGAAGCCTATGCCTGGTCTCTCGATTTGCTAAAAACAGCAGCTAAATTTCTTTCGATTCTCACCTTCTATTTCGATATAAAAGATGAAGTCCCATTATATAATGTAGTTCTAGAAAAACGTCTTAAAATAAAATTTGACGGTTATGGGTGGAACGTATTTGACCATTTATCGGTTGTAATCAGTGCTGATTTGGAGTTAAACAACCATAGTAGCAGCAACAACAACAATCGCTCTCCAAAACCTTCAAGTCTTGTGCCCGAAATTTTTGTGGAGGGGTTTCGTCAATTACAACCACCTCAGTACTCAACTGGAACGTATTTTATCGACCCTCAAAACGATGGAATACAAAGAAGTTCATTTTCCAGTCACGAGGTCCCAGGTTCGATCTCATTCAGTGATATTTGAGGCAAATGTTATTTTCTATAGCTTCGGGTTGACCTAAACTTTGTGAGTGAAATTGGAGAGACGAAAACTGCGCGGAATGTATCTGTTATTCAAAACGTATTGCCTTGTCTCTCTCCCCTTTTTATCTCACACACGCACCCCCCCCCCCTCACACAGAGTATCGCGCTGATTCTCCACGAGAATGATGTTAAGGTTACATGTGTCTATAAAATGCTCAAGTGCTTAGACGTAAACTTAATGGGCAAGATAATCCATCTGATGGAATATCCGAATCGTCATCGCAGAAACTAGCGGACATCCATTTATTTCACTTTAATCCAACATTTTTTCTTTCTAAAATTTGTTAGCGTTATTTGAACAGGATTTGGTTGATATTTCTAGCAGGATACGTGACCACGTATCCACCTCTTTTGGTTCTCTCTGGGTTTGTTACTTAGCAGCGTTAAACGACTTCGCGGTGAACGTTTAGAATTGCAATGACTGGACCATGCGAATATACATACAAACAAAACAAGCATCTGTGGATTTTATGAAGCAAACCTTGTATTTACCGTGATTTTAACAAACGCTTACATTTACCAATAACAGCATTTAAAGGGATTTCTACATGATTTACTCAAAATTGCTAGAAATAGCAGCCATGTCTCCCTCAAATTATATTCTTTCATTCCCAAAGAAAGAACACAAAGAGGATAGACTATACCTGACAAGATATGCTACGGTCACTGTTAAAATGCCTTCTTTGATCAAAAATCAACCGAATCAAAGCTAACCTAAGAGTTAAATAACAACAACAACGACAGCGGATGCTACAATGAGGTACATGTCCTAGGATAATCGTTAAAAATTGTGACTAAGTGGCAGAATTGTTAGAGTGTCGGATAGAATGATTTGCGGCGTTTGTTCCAGTTTCCTGCGCTCTGAGTTCAAATTACACTCAGACCAATTTTGTACTTCATCATTTTGGAGCGTATAAATAAATTAACAGAAATGTACAGGGAATGAATTCTACCCGACTCTTTCGTTCGATAGATTGTGTGAAGTGGGGGAGGGGCAAGGAACAACCGTCCTCATCGCGACCACATCAATCCTTTCAGTACCCCTCTGTGGGCACAGCAAGAAAGAACTAAAAAAAAAAGCAAAACAAACGTATTTATAATTCCTAAAAGGTTATAGATAAGAAAACAAATTAAAGTGAGTCAATTTTCCTTGAGAGTCGTTCATCAGAGAGAAAAAAATATTTCCTTGGATTCTGAATTTCACCCTCTTTGTGATTGATGATTTATAAGAACT
>NC_068989.1:68616639-68623179 GCF_001194135.2 Octopus bimaculoides | reverse complement strand
TTTTTCTTTTATCGAAAAATGTAGAGTAAAATCATTCATGCCAAAACTATAACGTTACCAATAAGATTTGCATGCGAGCCAAACGAGGAAACCTGTTTGTAGATTTTGAATTTGCTAGAAATAGGAGAGGAGAAAAAATTCCTTTAAACCATTAACCATTGTTGAGTGTAGTTCTAAATTTATTAAAAAAAAAACAAAAACAAAAACAAGAAAAAAGACAGGGTGGTAACGGCCAGAACGTCTTTGACCATATGGCTGTTCAATTGGTGCTGGCTTGGAACTTAAGAACAACAATAACAAAGACTGTTTATAGGTAAACTAACAAAAAAAAAACCCCTACAAAAACAATAACCAAATTCTCCTCAAACAACACCCTACAGTTATAAAACAGGGAAGACACTGGGACACAGTACGTGGTAAAAATACTGGAGGGAGATCGAAATACTATATACTGATTGGAATACCATACACTGAGCAGCAACAACAACAATAAAGACAATACCAGAATATGACAACCTTTTTCAGTAGCCCGTGAACCTTTGGCTTACAAGTATACTTATGACCCCTCCAACATATACCTGGGGGAGCAAAAACTGCGTAGTGAGCAGAGGGTACACAGTAAAGTTTAGTATATCCTTTGTCTTTCTACTTGGCGCTGATACTGCTGAATTTCTTCCGATTTGGAGGTCTAATGGCGCAACTCGGTCAATGTTGTTGACTGTATTTTAGTTAAAACTACGGCTTCAAATCTGCTCAGAGTTACCTCTCTTCTGACTTTTTTTTTATTGATAACGGTTAAAGAGCTAGAAATGCAGCATCTGGAAATCTGACAGGGGGACGACACTAGACAGATATGTTTTTATACCTCTTACTATAAGAGAAAATTCTGTAACCACGGTAACTGCAATGAATGCTTTTAAAAGTTGAAATACGTCATAAACATTTTTTAACTTACCTAAAGTTCGCATATATATCTTTTTTTCTTTTATTTGTTTTAGTCATTTGACTGCGGCCATGCTGAAGCACCGCCTTTAGTCGAACAAATCGACCCCAGGACTTATTTTTTGTAAGCCTAGTACTTATTCTATCGGTCTCTTTTGCCGAACCGCTAAGTTACGGGACATAAACACACCAACATCAGTTGTCAAGCGATCGTGGGGGGACAAACACAGACACACAAACATATAAACATACATATATACACATACATACATACATATATAATACATACATACACACACGCACACATACACACACATATATATATGATGGGCTTCAGTTTTAGTCTACCAAATCCACTCACAAGGCTTTGGTTAACCCGAGGCTACAGCAGAAGAAAATTGCCCAAGATACCATGCAGTGGGACTGAACCCGGAACCAAGCTACTTACCACACAGCCACTCCTGCGCCTTAAATACACACACACATGTATGTATGTATGTATGTATGTATGTATGTTCGTACGTATGTATGTATACATGTATGAAGATGTACTCCAAAAAGAATACAGTTTATGATTTCTGTACGAAAGAAGCACGCGAATACTATCAACCCTACATTTTTCATAATCCGTAACCTACCAATCGTGTAAATGAAGTTGTATTACGAGGATTATATTCTATTTGCAAGGATGCAGAATATTTCAGCTTTAGGCATTACTGGTGTGCCTTACATTAAGATACTGCCGGAACCGCTGATGCATTCATTCATCTTAAACGGAGTAGTAATGTTTTAGACCTCATTGAAAAAGCTGCGCAGCCGATGAACAAATCTCTCCGTCCATGAACCATCGAATGCATCATTACGTAGTCCTTTGATCTGTAAGAAATAGCTACCGACAATTCCTCAAGTCACTCATTAATGATTTAAAAAGTAATGACACATTACATTATATTGTCTCAGAACAACAAATTCTGAAAATAAAAGACGAGATGTTCACGGCGGAGCATGTGGATCTATTTTAAAACGAGGGCCACATTTTTCATTAATGTTTTATGTAGTGTTTTTGGTACGGAAAGACTTTCAAACTTCGTATACTTATCTATTTTGTGTTATAGAACAGAAAAATATTTTTGTATTCGAATTTATTTCATGTAAAAAATTGTCTTATTTCGATAATTTCAACCAATCACTGACAAGTATTCAGTTGTTTATATTTACTCCTTTGGCTAATTAAGCGATGTAAAGCGTATTTAATCTCCATACCTTCGTTTTATTTGCTCTTTTCATTTTAAATTTGCTTTAACCCTAACCCTAACCCTAACCCTAGGGTTAGGGTTAGGGTTAGGGTTAATTGTTTCAGAATCGTTTGTTTATGTAGTCGGCACTTAATGTATATCGGCTGAATGGACGTCAGTGATTGGTTGAAATTACAGAAATACGACAACTTTCACATGGAATAACTTATGGATTTCTTTTTTTTTTAAGAAGACTAAGAGAAAAAAGATGTTTTATATGACACATTCTACCAGCGTTCCAAGTTTCAAAGTGTTTCGTTAATGAAAAATGTGGCCCCCGTTTTAAAAAAGATCCGAGCATGTTTAATGTAAGGCTTGCTTGACCAAGTATGACCCAACGTTAAACGACGGTAACTTAAACATTAACGTTCACTGACCAATACATTTTCGACCAAATATTCAAAGCCGAAGCCGAACTATGTCATCTCCGTGTCTCTTTTACCATTACTACAATGACCATTTATTTTTGATTACATGTTTCTCCATTTAAAGTACCTCATTTTACCTTCCTCAAAACCTCAGTTTATTTGTCCGTATATTATTCTGATGCTTTACATTCGCCAAAAGCCAAAAAAATCATGTGCATGACACGCTAGAATAGTTAATATTGTGATATTATGCGCAAACTTTGTAAAGATTGGTACGCATTCAAGTGTTTTGTTTTTAACAATTCTCTGGAATTTTATTAAACAAAAAAGACAAAAATGAAACAAACATAACGTAGCGTAAAATATCACTTTAACAGAAACATTAGACAAATATAAAATAAAAGACTGAATGAAGAAAAAAAAATAATGATTTACATGCTAGAAAATGTTTTGATGTTCCTCGACTTTTCCCCAGTTGTAGATTTTATCGCCCTCGAGAAAAGCAACAGCTGAAAAGTCATTCTGGTATAAGAAAACAATTTCGGTAAATGGTTCATGTCCACTCTTGTTCAAACAAAACAAAACTACTTTGAAAATTTGCCTAAAGATATACATTATTGTGGAAGAGTTCATCCTCGTCTCTCTGTTTGACATTGTACGTACGTACATAAATATATACATAAAAACGTACATACAAACATACATACACACACAAACCCACACACACACATACATACACAGATACGCACAAATGCATACACACACACATATATATGGTTCTATATTTATATACATATATATATTTGTAATTCATATATATATATATATATATATATATATATATATATACACACACACATATATATATACATACATATATATACATACACACACATATATATGTGTTTGTGTCTCACTCTCATATATATGTCTATATATTATGTATATATATCATGTTATACATACATAATACACACACATGTATGTATTTACATACGTTCAAGATTACACATTCAGATACAGAAGTATATATCCACATATTTCTCTTTAGCTATGTGTCCATAAGTTTTCCTCTCCCCACCCCCACACACATATGCGCACAAATAGACGCCCTCCACCATCACCACGAATACATATGTTTCTGTGTATGTTTTTGCGTGACCGTGTTTGTGTAAATGCGTGTATATATACGTTTATGGATATACACACACTCAGATCACTATACACACACACAGACATACACCCCACCCCAAGGACGCCTGCTTCCACATCCACCTATATATAAACATGATCATATAGCTATATAATTTCCTTTATATGTCGGTATGTATGTATACGGACAGACAGCTGGATAGAGAGATAGATATAAAATGATGATAATTATTACGATGATGATAGTGGGGTGCGATGATGATGATAACGATGATGAATACGATGATGATGATGATGATGATGATGATTTTATTGTTGTTGTTGTTGTTGTTCTGTCGACCAAATCCACTCACAAGGCTTTGGTCGGCTGGAGGCTATAGAAAACACTTGCACAAGGTGCCGCGCAGTGGGACTGAACCCGGAACCATGTGCTTGGGAAGCCACGCCTGCGCATATATATATATATATATATATATATATATATATATAGGGAGAATTCACAGAAAGACAAAAGACAAAGACAGGTGGTGTAGACAACAAACAGATGTATAAGTTTAACGCTCGGGAAGTGAAAAAGTCTTTAACGTTTCGAGCTTACGTTCTTCTGCAGAAATGAACACAGAAAGAAACAGGGAGAGAAAATAAAGAATGTGTAGTGGCTAGCGATCTATCATGGCGAATGCCGGACAGAGGGGTCACACAGGAGAGCTAGGAAGAAGGGGAGATAATAAAGTAGTGGTGATCCCAAAACGAAGGTGCGCGTGTGTGTGTATAAGAGAGCATGTATGTGTGTGTGGAAGAGGGCTGGTGACCTTGACGTGTACGTGTGTGCATGTGTAGGTGTGTGGATTATGGTGTGGCTGTTGGGAAGTGGTGACTGTTAGTGTGTGCATGGTGGTGTAATGTGATGTAGTACATTATTTACATTATTTACATTCGACGGATATTTGTCCTCATCTTGTTTGTTGCTAACACAACGTCTCGGTTGATATACCCTCCAGTCTTCTTCAGGTATCTTGGGGAAATTTCGAATCTGGATTCTCATTCCTAAGGTATTTTTCGATATTATTATTATTATTATTATTATTATTATTATTATTATTATTATTATTATTATTATTATTACTATTATTATTATTATTGTTATTGTTCAGGTCACTGCTTGGAATCGAACTCGTGTATGTGCGTGTGTGTGTGTGTGTATTGGAATTGAATCTCGACGTACGTATAAAACTTAGAGATAATAGCATGTAAATGTATATTGGGTTAAAAACCTTTTCAATAGGAAATATCAAAGGCAACCCTTGGGACTTTTTCTATCCAAAAGGAATTTTCAACCCAATATTTGCATGCTATTATTTTTAGTTTTAAATTGACTTCAAGATCCAATTCCAAAAAAGAATTATTCCTCTACGTTCTCGAAAACAGTTTATAAATTCTTACGGCGTCAATACACACACACACGCATGTATCTATGCATACGTGCATATGTACATATGTATACATTCATGTATTCATATATACTTGTATATATATATATATATCTATATGCATGTATGCATATATACGAATATATACACACCCGTGTATATGTATATATATGCATGTATGTATGCATGTATGTATGCATATATACGTGTCTATATATATATATATATATATATATATATATATATACACATATGTATGTTTGTGTATAGGTATATATGTACGCATGTATGTATGCATTTATTTATCTGGTTTGACAGATGGACAGATAGATAAAAAGCTAGACAATTAGACTAGCTTCACTAATTGACAGATGCACAAAAGTTCGTAGGCACGTACATACATATAAGCATGTCTACTGTCTCTCACAAGCTTATATATATACACACCACGTGATCACATGACCAATGAGGCTATCAGATGGTGTTACCCATCGCTTGTCACAATGCGCTTTTGCATTGTTTTATCCTTCAAATGACGCCACCACCCTGGCTACGTGAGCTGGCTACGTGAGCTGGCTACGTGAGCTGGCTGAATTAATGAATACGGGTAAAAATACCCTATACGTGTGGGCAGTGTACAGTTATATCTATTAGTATGATGTCGTTTGTGGTTAATTCAATTTCACCAATGTTGAAACGAAAGCCTTAGTAACACCTTTAAATAAAATAGTCTGGTTAGAATGATTCAAATCAGGTAGAATGTACACAACTTTAAAAAAGGCGGAAGGACAATTTCACCGATAATCCAAATTTTAGTTTTATTAGCCCAGCAAATGTATGATAGTCAAGAAATACATTCATATTAGATATGTTTAAATTTGAGGAAACTATTTCAATTAAAGTGTATTATATATATGTATGTTTGTGTGTGTGTGTGTGTTTGTGTGTCTATGTATATGTTTATATGTATATATATATATATGCATGTATGTGTGTATGTATGTATTAAAGAAAGCAAAACAAAACAAAAATGATAGTGTGCAGTAGTTGGCAGAATATGCTGGCCAAAGGAATTTCTGTCCAGGGAAGTTGTACATCGACTCCCTCTTACTCTCTCTCTCTCTCTCTCCCTCTCTCTTATTATTACTTCCATTGCCACAATCAACACTACTGCTTTTAATAAAACATTATCAACTCTCCCTAAATTTCTTTGTCTCTCTTTCTTTCCCTCAGTTTTCTCTCTCTCTCTCCCTCTCTCTGTCTTCACCACCGTCCTCACTGTCTCTATGCCTACTATTACTCCCAACCCAGCACAAGGAAGTGTCATTGAATAGTGAGAGAGGGAGGGGGGGT
>NC_068989.1:68613461-68614308 GCF_001194135.2 Octopus bimaculoides | reverse complement strand
CCGAACAACAACAACAACAACAATAAAATCATCATCATCATCATCATCATCGTATTCATCATCGTTATCATCATCATCGCACCCCACTATCATCATCGTAATAATTATCATCATTATTATCATCTTTTTCTCTGACCCATTCTGTTTTTCTCGTGTATATTGCCTGTGTATATCTTGTGTATACACACACACACACACAAACACACACACACATGTATATATGATGGTTGCAAACTCGTGTTCGAATATTGCCATCATCTGATCGAAAGCCCCACATATGCGAAAGCTACGACCAGCCATTTTTGTGATAAGTTTTACTTTTCTTGCATGCGATGTCTGTGCATTATGGTTTTTGATAGTGGGGAAAGGATTTTCACAAATCCAATCCCACTGTCTGAACATGGACAACATAAACTCGAAAAGAAGAACTAGTCTACATCATCGAATATTGTCAGTGTCGCACGTTTTCTTTCAGAGTTTTCCTCTCCTAGAGATATGCTGTGGCAACAACAGAGGGGCCTCCCACACCAAGTGGGCCAAGCGCGCGTGGATACCAACCCAGGTATTTCCACATCCCTGCGCATACATACATGCATACAGGCACATGTATGTTGACTGCTCATGAGCTCTTCCGCCCTTTGACAGATCTTATTTTTCGTCCTATAGGGTGTCCAACAATCACCCTCCTCGCCAAGCAAGCTTGATGGGGTTGCCAATTTAGTCCCCGACGACCCGACCATGCAACAGGTTGTACTGTTTACATGTTAGTAGCACCCAAGAGCGACTTGACATATATATATATATATATATATATATATGTGCATGTATATATATATATGTATATATA
>NC_068989.1:68613058-68613214 GCF_001194135.2 Octopus bimaculoides | reverse complement strand
TAAATATATATATATATATATATATATAAGCACACATACATACATACATACATACATACATACATACATACATACATACATACATGCATACATACACACAGAGCCTGAGTGTGTGTGTGTGTGTGTGTGAAAGAGAGAGAGAGAGAGAGAGAGAGA
>NC_068989.1:68605420-68613048 GCF_001194135.2 Octopus bimaculoides | reverse complement strand
GAGAGAGAGAGAGAGAGAGAGAGAGAGAGAGAGAGAGAGAGAGCAAGAAAAAAGGTATGATGAAAAAGTGCTTTATTAAAGTACTCAAAGCCGAAAACAGAGTAGGTTTAAAATACTCAATAGTTCCTTCAAACGGCCACCGTTTTGACTTCCTTCTCTTCTAGGAAGTTACGCATAAATGGAACCGTATATAAATTTAAATACACAGACATACACGCACGCGCGCGTACACGCACTCACTTATAAATTACTGAGGTAGCCTTTGTGTAGATAAATTTCGAACATGTTGACATGCGTATATTTAATAAACTGATAAATATACATTCAGAAGAATTATGTAAACACATGCTATAGCTAGACTACATCTCTCTCTTGGGATGAGATCCAGCGCAGCTCATCTAGATTCAACGGTTTGTTATCGTCTTATTTAGAATATTTACTCATGTTTGTACATGAAACAATGAAAGCAGTTCAGAGTGACATAAAAAATTGTTACGAGCAACAGACGTAGATTTACTAACTTATATATCATGCAAATGACAGTTGCCTAAAAGAAATTGTCTCTAGTGATTACAAATGGATAAGATATTCCATTTCCTCTTCATCGATATTACTGGTTGTTGTAGGATCTGCTATGTCTCAGTTAAGCGTAGACTGTAGTTTTGTACTTTGTTATATGATATGGGGTGATTCAGTCCAAAATAATTCGTGTTTTTCGGTACTTTTAGGTTTGTAGTCCCTATGTTTTCAAAGGAATTGATATAAAACGTGGTGTATCCACCGTCAGTTGACCACAATGAATGTAGAAGCTGGTAGCATCGACTTTAGTGGTGTTTGCAGTGTATAATTCTCACTACCATCAGAAGGTTTTATAGTCAAATACTTACAGCTCTGGCAGAACATTTCTGCACTTAGATGTATGTTTTAAGCTGTGGTATGTGATCAACGAAGCAATGTGCCTGGGCAAGAATGGCTAGCCTTAATGTTATTTGTATAGATAAAGAAATCTCTGATATATTGTATAAAAAACCATGGGATGGTTGAAGTTAGAACGACTGAGGAAGGCTGACCTGCGGTAAAAGTTTAATTAAAAGAAAACAATCATTAGACATATAGAAGCATACATACACACATACACACAATGTTAAGTACGGATTACATTTTCAAATGTGAGATTTTAGAAAGATTTGGTTACTATTTTTGCAGGTCAAGCGATCACAAAAGAGCTACTTTGTTGGTCCAAGTATTTTATGCTGCTGAGTGTGAGATTCGCTTGTAACTGTTAGTGTTTCTGTTAAGAAAGAAAATAAGTTGGTTGATGCTACTTACTGTGAGTTGCAATTATTCTGAAATATCTCTGACACAAAGTCTATTGTTTTAAAAGCATTCAATATTATTAAATTTCAGTTTATAATGAATTGTTAATAAAGAAAATTAATTATTAATGGATAACAGAATTTGTAGAGCTTTGCAGCTTTTAGTTCGGTGGGATAGATTTCTGTGTCTCCTCAGCCAAAGATACACTAGACTAATGACTGTTGAGGAGACAGAACAAGTTCGAAACACAGTGTTCCAAAGTCTCCTTACACTAGTGAATAAAATGTATCACGAACAAATATTCGTCTGAAAGAAGATTTTCTCCAATGGTGAAATATAACAAGGATTAGCATATTTACGTTCGGATCTTCCGGAACATATCAAGAATGAATATGTATGTCATCATTTGGAAATTTGATATTAAAAATATATCTTTTTCTTTGTTTTCGCTTTGTTGCCAACAAAATAGTTTTATTTGGAGCCGGTGATGGAAAAGATGTAAGAGAATTTTATATTATAGAATGAGACAACGTTTTTTTTATTTCCTTTTTCTTTTTTTATTTGAGCGATTAACGTAACAAGATAAAGAGCAATCTTTTGTTTTATCTATTTAATTTATAATCCCAAAGAGAATATAATAACGTAAGTATGAATAATTCACCAATTCTCCTGTAAAATAAAAGGTCTGTAATAAAACATAAATATAATGTTTTCTTTTCGGTAGGTTATTGTCAATTTAAAGCTGAGATGGTGTATTTTCTCAAATGGCTTCTGTGTAGTTTTAACCGACGCCATTACGTCTAAAAGTATGCCCCATAAGACAGTTGTGCCGATACAGTTTCGATTCCTAACCGAGATCAATTCACTTCTGTTACGTCCCTAATACAACTTGAAAGTTAATGAACATAAAATATACTCTCGTTTTGCCTCTTGCCAAAATACAGAGCATCATATTTTAAAATATAACGTAGTATGGTCGAGCAGCTCCTTTCACTGACACGAAGTCCTGGGTTCAATTCCACTGCATGGTATCCTGGGCAAATCTCATTTTCTATAGCCTTGTGTTGACCTATGTATTGTGAGCGAATTTGGGTAAAAAGAAACCGTAAAGAAGCCTGCCGGATGGATTGTAGATGTAGTTCAAAAGTACAGCTTTGTTATCACACACATATGTACACACACATACACACATACATACACTCACACACACACTGTGTCACGTTGATTCTGTCAGAACTACGTTAAGGATACACGTATCTGTGGAATGCTCAGCCAGGTATATGCTAATTCAAGAATGGGTAATTCAGTTAATCGAACAACTGCATCCACGTCGTTGATTGACGGAAATTTGCCACCAGCACCGCCACCAGCACCACCAGCAGCAGCAGCAGCAGCACCACCACCACCACCACCACAACCACCAATAATAATAATCCTAAAGGCACAAGGCCTGAAATTTGAGGGAGGGGAAAGTCGACTACATCAACCCCAGTGCGTAACTGGTACTTAATTTATCGACCCCGAAAGGATGAAAGGCAAAGTCGATCTCAGCGGAATTTGAACTCAGAACGTAGCGACGGGCGAAATACCGCTAAGCATTTCGTAATAATAATAATAGTAATAATAATAATAAAAATAATAATGATTTCAAATTTTGTCCACAAGGGCAGATTGGGGGGAGGGGTTTAAGTCGATTACGTCGACCCCAGTGTTTAATCGGCCCCGAAAAGATGAAAGGCAAAGTTGACCTCGGCAGAATTTGAACTCAGAACGTAGCGACGGGCGAAATACCGCTAAGCATTTCGAAATAATAATAATAATGATAATAATAATAATAATAATAATAATAATAATAATAATAATAATAGCAATAATCCTTTATACTGGAAGCACAAGGCCTCAAATTTGGGGGAAGGGATCAAGTCGATTACATCGACGCCAGTGCGCAACTGGTACTTAATTTATCGATCCCGAAAGGATGAAAGGCAAAGTCGACCTCCGTGGAATTTGAACACAAAACGTAGCATTTCGTAATAATAATGATACTACTACTACTACTACTAATAATAATAATATCCTTTCTACTATAGGCACAGCTTGTCATAACAATAATATAATATCTAGACGAAAGAAACAATTGTTAAAACATTGTCGAACACCGTAATTGCAACAGTAGATTATTAGTAAAGAGATATAATTTCGATGTTCCTATTGGAGCCGTACGTTATTTTTAATACCCTCGAGTAATGGTTATTGCCTGTTGAGAAGCAAAGAACTTTAAAACCCGTAATATAGTCTTTTATTTTATAGAGTAAGAAAAACACTAAGGAACGGAAGGAAAGTAACTAGGTTGGGTAATGTTGCAATATATTCAATATTTTTTGATAAAAATCAGAATCAAACAAAGCAGTGAACAAAGAAAGTGCCTTCCTGTATTTTAGTTACGTCTCTTTACATTTAGAGTTCAAATTCTATTATTAAGGTGTCTTTAAAATAATTACCAGTGAAGTATGAGAGCAATCTAATTGGCTGTTATTTCCCTAAATTGTGTGGCCTTGTGCTTATATTATTGTTTCGAATTTAGGCACATGACCAGCAATTCCGTGGGGAGAGGATTAATCGATAACATCGACCACAAGTCTTTTCTACTCTAGGCACAAGGTCTGAAATTTTGTGGGAGGAGGCTAGTCGATTAGATCGACTCCAATACGCAACTGGTACTTAATTTATCGGCCTCGAAAGGATGAAAGGCAAAGTTGACCTCGGCGGATATCGACCTCAAATCTTGACTGATGCCTTATGCTATCCACCACAATGAGAAGCAAAAAAAAAAAAAAATCCCCCTCCCCCAAAAACCAATCTCAGTAGAATTCGATCGCAGAATCCCAAATAGGGAAAAAGTTATTTTAACGATTTTGCCAGCTTGTCGCTTCTTTCTTGTGACAATGTAGTGGGTTCTAATTTAGGCACCAGGCCAGTAACTCTGAGAGGATGGGTTTAATCGATAGCGTTGACTCCATTACTTGACTGGAACTTTAGCATATCAACCTCGAAACGACGTAAGGTAAAGTTGACACGGCGTGATTGGAACTCACAACGTATAGACTCTGAAGTAATTGCACATGACATTTTTCGACACTTTAACGATTCTACTCGTTAGTTGCTCTTTTTTTGTTCCTTTATAACGGTTTCTAGTGAAGACTTACGGCCAGCAACTTTTGCATCGACCTCAGTACATGACTGGTAATCATTTGCATAATTCCTTCCATAACCATACTGTTACTGACTCCTCCACCTTCTCCACCTCCTCCTCTTCCGCTGGCTCTATGATTCTTTCTCTCTCATTGCATGTAGTTTTTCCTTATTGCCTGCCACCAAATTTAGAATGTGCACTCATACTGCACCGCTTATGTTTACTCGCCGCGACTCTGTGTGCCTTGAGTTCAAATTCCACTGAAGTTATATATTACTTTTCATCCTTTCAGAGTGAATAAATTAAGCGCCGATCTAGGATGGTGGATTGGTAGAATTGGTGAGCATCACACGAGACGAGTTGCATTCTAAGCTTAAAATTCCGCCATCGAACACCAACTAATTTTTGGCAGAAAAGGCGTCCTTTTAGTATCCAACCAACATTTGGATTTGCGTCGGGTCACCAGTGTAAACTAGTCTAGTTGGAAATATGAAAATATCTATTTACAAACATTAATAGTAACTTTGTACAAATGTGTATGTGAGTGTGTGCGTGTATAACTACTTGAGTTAAATAGTTAGCCGTAAGCGGGTCATAATATTTTATTTGCATATGATAGACTAGCCGTTGTAGTTGATTACTATTTTGATGGTCGCTGGCTGTAGCTGCTGCTACAGCTGTGGTTTAGGATGTGTTTCAAGCAGCTTGCCCCTCATCTCAATGGACGAGGCATAACCTAGTGGTTAGGATATCTGGTTTATGATCTTATGATTCTATGATCGTAAGTTCGGTTCTTAGACTGAGCATTGCGCTGTGTCCTCCAGCAAGGCACTTCATTTCACTTTACTCACTATCAGTCACAAAACCCTCTTTTATGCCTTCCTCCTGCGCCTTTTATGTTAACTCTTTGCGACCCTGAGTTCACATCCTTCTGAAGGTTTTCAACACCAGCTGAAAATGAGTATCATCTGACATTTGGTACAGTTATCTCTCGCTCCTGTTGCCACACTCTCAGTGTTCCACTGGATCTGGAGTAGAAGAGCCATGAAGTTGTCTGTGCTTGCACGCGGTTACAGAAATACCGGAAACAAAAAGTGAAAAAGTTTGGTAGAAGCTACTAGGTCACGTGTATGATCTGGTAGCTTCAATTTTTAAAATTCTGTTTGCGAATCATTTTTATATAATAATAACCAATATAAATGTTGGATCGTTGGGTTATTGGTTGATTGATTTCTCTAGTAACGCTTTACGTCGTAGAGAGTAGAGTAGGGAAGAGTAAAAAAGAGATACCTGGAGAGAGAGTGAGAGAGATAAAAAGAGGTATAGCTAGGGAGAGAGCGAGATAGAGAGAAGTAGAGGTAAAGAGAGGTAGAGATAAAGAGTGAGAGAGAGAGAGAGAGGGGAGAGAGAGAGAGAGGGGAGAGAGAGAGAGAGAGAGAGAGAGTTAACATAAGAGACGCATAATGAATGCACATACTAGGCTTGGTGGCAGGCAATGGGTAAATGAAAGCTTCTTCCTCCACACACAGTGAGACAGAAGGAGTTAGAAGGGAAGTGTTTGCGTGTATGTGTGTGCTTGTTTGAGTGTATGTGTGTGTGTGTGTATGTGTGTTTGTGTTTGTGTGTGTCTGTATGTGTGTGCGTGTGTAGCGAGCCCTCTAGTGATGTTTCGACAATTTAACATCCAATATTCAATTTAACATCCAATATTCAGCCACTGGGAGAAAATCTTACATCGAGCTACTGCAAAAGCGTCGCTTTGCTCGTGTAGCGTCGGTGACCAAAATGTCGTCCTACACACAAAAGTGTTAAAGCCACTGTAATTGAAAACACATGACGAAAAGTACTGTCGTGGATATAAACTCAGGTGATATTGGATCTATTATCTACTACCATATTTAGTCAATTCCCCAGCTTCTCTGTTAGATTTACCACGCGATAAATGTTACTAGTAACTTCAATGACACTATGCCAGATTTTTAACAAGAAATATTTTGTCGTGAAATGGCAGCTGTGTTTCGTATGTTGACAATTTTTTTCTCAGACAGACGTCTGTTCAATGCTTTCAGAGATGTTGCTTTAGATAAGCTTAGTTAATATCGTTAATGTACTCTGATCTTTTAATCATCGTCGTATATATATATATATATATATATATATATATATATATATATATATATATATATATATATATACATGTGTGTGTGTGTGTGTGTGTATACATCGTATATACATATATGCGTACATACATCATACATGCGAACGTCTGTACATAGATCATAGATGCATATAAACTTACACATTTATATAATCGAATCTACATATATAGAAATATACAAATACTTACACATACATGTACTACACAGACACAGATACAGACATATACGGACACGGACACACATACACACACACACATATATATATGTATATATATACATACATGTCGTAGATGTACATATGTCCACGCACACACACATGCATATATATACACACACTCTTATAAAAACCTACGCGCACACACAAATAAAACATTCATACTAATAACTGAGGTATTTGAACTATGATTTGTACTTAGAATAATCCAAAGATTGGGAATAAAAATCGTAACAAAAATCGCAACTACTGAGAACATCTGAGCATCAGTGACAAAAGTGAAGTAGAACTGTTCTCAATTATAAGGCTAACGGCTTGTTAATCTCGTTGTACGGAGAAAATTTTGTATAAGGAAGATCGTTATTAATCGAATCTATCAACCGACTTGGAATACTATTTGTAACCAATCCAATTTCATTGTTATTGATCTTACGAAAATTTGGAAAGCCATCAGACCTTTCAGTTTCTCCTCAAGAAATCCGAGGCTTTATCTTTCATCTCGTACTTGTTTCAGTCATTGGGGCGCGGCCATATTGGGGCACCACTTTCAAGAGCTTAGCCGAACAAATCGACCCCCGTACTTATTTGCAAGTCCGGCACCTATTCTACTGGTCTTTGTTGCCGAAGCGCTAAGTTACGAGGGCGTAAACTAACCAACACTGATTATCAGGCAGTGGGGGGAGACAAATATCACACATGCAGAATCACACACACAATCACACGCCCCACCATTCTCACCCTCATA
>NC_068989.1:68597723-68605290 GCF_001194135.2 Octopus bimaculoides | reverse complement strand
TATATACAAAGTACGGGGGTTTAATTCACAGGTGATCTAAACGATTAGGTACGCTAGGTAAGTGCTGTAACGGATTACTAGGGCTCCAAGGTTATAGCTGAGATGGTAGTTATAGAGCCTTTCAAATTTACGATGCAGCGGATATATAAAGTATTAAAGAGGACAACAAACATAAAGGCAAGGTAAACATCTCAAGTCGTATTTAATAATATTATTAGAATAAAAATTCGAAGTTTTACAGCTGTTTCTGATCTAGCACCAATTTTAAACGAAAGTATTATGCACATTTAACCTCGTTTAACTAAAAGAAGTGAAGTGTTAACAGAAAAGAAAGCTGATAGGGCGACGGATTGTCAGAATCGTTAGAGTGTCGGAAAGATACCATGTAGTATTTGTTCCAGCTCTTTACGTTTTGTGTTCAAATGCCATTGAGGTCAACTGTCCCTCATCCTTCTAGGATCGATAAAATAAAATAGCAGCCAAGTGCTTGGTCAAGAGTATCGACTACCTCTCTCTCTTCAAAATTATTAGCCTCATATCAAAATTTGAAATCATTATTAGGAAAGTTTCATGAAGGGAATTAAATTCTAGGATGACAGGCCTCGGAGGTTCTGACGAATAGCTTAAGTAGAGGTGAAAAAAAGCTGTGCATATCAATTACTACATTATTAGAAAAGCTACATTGAGAGATTTAAATTCCCCTGGAAGGCAGTCTACGGAATTTTTTATGAAGATCTTAAGAAAATGGAAATCTCACCACGCAAAAAAGCTTGGTATATCAGATTTTTAAAGCTTAAAAAAAAAAACAAAAGCAAAAAAAAAAACATTAGCCGTGCTATTTCACATCATATATTTGTACAAAATGTCCACCACATCCTGATGTAAACCATATGTACTTTTTGTACCAATTCGAACCATAGTTAATTCTTTGTTGCCTACGTTCAATTGATTGTATAGATGTTTTCGATCCAGTTTGGATTCTTTGCCATCAAATTTGAATTCTTTGCTATCAAATTTGATTGCAAAGAATTCTAATTTGAAGCCAAAGAATTCAAATCTGATGACAAATAATCCAAACTAGATCGAAAACATCTATATTATTTTATTCAGAAAAATAAAATGAAATATTTCATTGTATCATAGTTAAGAGAATCAACAAAGATTTCAGTGAGGGTTATAGTTCCGCGTATGATATCAAACTTAATTTTCAATGATGTCATACTATTGCGCATCATCATCATCTGTATAATATTAATCACATTCTGTGATTCTTCGATCTGTGATGGTGAAATATGTTCTATGATGTCATTGTATGATGTCATATTATCAATATTATGATTCAAAACAGAAACTACGCATAAATAAGAAAAGAATCAAACTTTCTTTTGAAAATTCTTTATTATAATCATAAGAACGTACATAGAGTAAGATTGCAACTCATTTATATTACATTTATGTTTACATTATAGTTATGAAAACTACTGGATAATCCGTAAATATCTCCTAAAGCGAGCACAAAAATATTTTTAAGAAGAAAAAAAATGGAGAAGGTAGAAAAGGAAAGATATGCAGGTAATCAAGAGGTCAATAGAGAAAGATAACGAAACAAGCATTTGTAAAGTAATATGGAAACTATATATGTGTGTGTGTGTGTGTGTGTGTGTGTGTGCGTGCGTGTGTGTGTGTGTGTGTGAATGTGTGTGTGTGTGTGTGTTACTACCATACTTAACGTATATTCACCATTGAAAGGCATACCACTGTGGTTTTGTCTGTTTCAATTGAACATAACGAGTTTATTGCAACAAGCTTTCCGTCATATTAGTGAATGTATTATTCACCGTTTGCTATATATCGAAAGGGACAAATTTCATTTAGGCATGTGACAAAAAGGTACATGTCATTGGCGAGGCATAAAAAGGTCGAAACGCGTTTATCATTCTCGTGAAGATGTTCGGTTCTCTGTGATATATGTTGTGTTTTTAAGATATGTTCATGTGAAGAATTTCTCTTAGACAAAAGCAACTGTAGGGTTACTTTGAATGGTGAATATACTTTAGGTATGGTACACAGATATTTTAATTCAATGCTGTTTCATTTGTGTACACAGTTGTGTATGCATGTATGTATGTATGTATGTATGTATGTATTTATGTATGTACACATACTGACACGTGTATATATATATATATATATATACATATATATACATATATATATACATACATGCTTGTATATCCTTTAACGTCTGTCTGGCATGGGTTGGACGGTTTATCTAAAGCTGGTAAGTCAGAGAACCGTACCACGCTCAACTGTCTGCTTTGGCATGGTTTCTACGACGGAATGCCCTTCCTAACGCAAACCGCAATACGGAATGTACTGGGTGCTTTTTACGTGACACAAGTAGTTGTGCTTTTTACAAGGCACCGACACTGGTGGTATCGTCGAGTGACTTGCGAGACGAAGGCTGCTCAGCTGGGAAAGGGAATGGAACCGGGGGAAGGGCTTTGTGTCAGCTAAGACGTTAGAGTATACTTGATGGATAGAAACAGGCGTCTTACTAAAGAGGAGATACTTAGCTACTCTAGTAGGAAAAGGGAGGGGAGGAAAGAGAGACAAAGTTAGAGAAAAAGATAGAGAGATAGTCAGATTGGGAAAGAAGGAAAGAGATAGATAGAGAGAGAAAGAGAGAAGGCGAGAAAGAGAGAGGGAGAGAAAGAGAGAGAGAGAAATAAATAGTGCTGGAGCTGCATTAGGACCTACCCACAGGTATCAGTGGGGTGTATAAGTGGTATGGAGGGGATAGAAGGCGGATGTTCCATAAAAGCGTGAAGGGAGATGTTTAAAGATGGGGAAGAGGCCACTGCAGCAATTGTTGGTAAGAAAAATTGGAGTGGCTTGTAGGGGTATGATAGATACGCGAGGGCATGCAGAATATGCGGATAGGTACTCTCCATACCCTCACATATCTATTATACCCCCTACCAGTCACGCCAAGTTTTCTCACCATCACTTGCTACAGTCATTTCTTCCCCATTTATACATTTACATATGCACATATCTATCTATCTATCTATCTATCTATCTATCTATCTATCTATCTATCTATCTATCTATCTATCTATCTATCTATCCATCCATCCATCCATCCATCCATCCATCCATCCATCTATCTATCTATCTATCTATCTATCTATCTATCTATTTATCTATCTATCTATCTATCTACCCAGCTATCTATATAGGTATATATATATACATGAATACGTATACATTCATGTACACATATATCTAACATTACACAACAGTAAACTGTTACACACAAAGAGTGATCTCACATAGGCTGATATTATCGTGGCTGATATGATAGTGGCAAACTTAACTGGCCTCATATAAGCTGATATTAATATGGCCGACATACTGGTGAAAGTAATAAATTACTAGTTTTGTTCAATATTTACAGAGACACGAATCGATTCACTAAAGAATCTCCATGAAGCTGTGTTGGGATAAAAGGCTTCCATCATTGACATTAACTCTGGTGCTATTACGATATCGCCACACTTGATTGACGGTTCTAAAACATTGTCGTGTATATTCACTTTTTAAATTCGTTTATACATTTTATAAATGTTACAGGGACTTGTAGAAACCTTTGAGTGAAAGATAAAGGTAATATTTCTAATTTATTAGAGGCGCATTCAGCAGCGCTGAATGAAATATAGGTTTAGAACAAAATCCTTATAGACAATATGCGTGATAAATACATAATTGGGTCTTGAATGACGTCATGGACCCGTAAAGCGCATGTGTTTCTGCGTCTTCTGCTTAGTGCTTCTCTATTTTATTAATTTGTGTAATTTACTGTTCATGTGTCAGAACAATTTCTTAGTGGTTATGAACGATGGCTCGCTGTCCGTACCTGACGACACGCAACGACACAGAAATGCATGCATCCAAAATTCCGATGACGTAATTCATTGCCCAATGGTGTTCCATCCACACTTATCAATAAAGAATATCTTTAGTGACAGTTTCTGCAGCCTATGTCCCTTCATAATCGTGTGTACACGAACATGTTAAATATGATTGTACATACATATAAAATATTTCTAAATTGAATAAAAATCTTCAAGTTAATCATTATTTGTACTGTAATTATCTACTGTTATTAACAAAAAATATATTGGTTTATGTATTACAATGAATGGATATTGAATTTAAACCGGTCAAAATTTGAAGCGTGTAAATATAATATTTGTTACGGACGGATAGGTTTTTGATGGATATAAACAATGCTCTTGAGATATGTCAAGCAATGACCTTCTTCATGAACAAAGTTTTAGAGTGAATATCTACTGGAAGGTATGTTCAGAATTAAAGTGGTGCAGAGTCGAGCACTTAGAATGCTAAACAACTTCAGTCAGTTGTGACATAAAGAGAATAAGCGGATCAAAGCAGACTTGATAGCTAGGAGAATGAATTAATAACAAGAGTTGCTTACTCAATTAATTAATATTGATTCCCAACATTGGCATAAAGCCATAGAGCTTCGGGAGAATGTATATTCGATTAAGGTCGAGCCTAGTTCTTAACTCCATAAGGATGAAAGCCAAATTTATCTTGGAAAGGATACTAGAATCTATTAGATACCGATACTTGATTGTTATTTTATTTTATCGATCTCGGAATGTGAAAGCAAAGTTGACCTCTATGGGATTTAAGCTCTAAACGTAAAGAAGGAGAATTAAATATGAATATTGATGATTAACATTGGCCCATACTGCATTTCTTTTAGGGAGTACGGAGAAGGAAGTCTTTTAGATAAACTCCTGTACGTGAGTGACGTTTTATTTTATCGCTCTGGGAAGGATGAAAGCAAAGTTGACCTCTGGTGGGACTGGATTTGATCTGTGGATGTAAATGACTTTAACTAAATATGAATATTGATATTTAACGTTTGGCAATATTGCATATTTTAGACTGAGAAGAAAGGAAAGTTGAATATTTTAAACAAACCCCAATATTTCATTAGGATTTGTTTTATAATAGATGAAATTATGTGAGAGTAATTTTATGTTATTGTCCTTAGAATAATAAAAAATCGTTGAAACCTGCATGATTAGAACGAAGACTGCAAAGGGTCCGTAGCTATATAAATATCAATAACAACTAATATCAGGGCTAACATTTTTGTAAGAAAAGGAAGGTTTCCAGCACACAACCGATCAGATTATAACTTAAAAAATAATAAAGTCAATATTAGATCTCTTGTGAAAACAAAGGTAGGAAATTAAATATAATTTCTAATTTTTATTTAATAACAGCCGATATAAATGTCGGTTGGTTGATTTCTTCAGTCACACCTTACATCCGTGAGAGAGAGAGAGAGGGAGAGAGAGAGAGACAGAGAGAGAGAGAGATGGAGAGAGGGAGAGAGTAAAAGAAAAATACAGAGTGGGTTAACATAAGAGGTTCACGATGAGTGCATATACTAGGTTTGGTATCATGCAATGAGTAAAATAACACTAGACACTCAAACACAACAACAAAGGGAGTATTATAGAAATATGGGAGGTAAAAAGAGTGAGTAAATGACAGATTATATATGGAAGGAGTTATGCAAATGAGAAATATGGAGTTGTTCTCCGTAGACAAAATACCACAGCGATTAGCATTTAGGCGGTGCTCCAGCATGGCCGCAGTCAAATGACTGAAACAAGTAAAAAAAAAAAAAAAATACATGTACGTCATTGTTTTATTTTATTTAATATTATTTTTAGGTAATAGATATGTTTCTCTTGAAAATTCGTATTTATTTCATCATTTTATAATAAGCTCCAAGAAAGTGAAATCATAATTACTCGATGCATGCCATATTTCCTGATATTACTTATGGTGGTAAAATTATACTTCCAAAGTTACTTGTCAAATGAAGGGTAACACCTTAGTATTATATAAATCACGTGCAACATCACAGAATGGCATCAGAGAATGTAGTTTCCGATCACAAAGTGTAGAATGTGCTGTGCAACAGGGTGGTTGCAGGTTCGATTCCATCGTGCGGAACCTTGCACACATGTAGTAGTGCCTTCCACTATATTTCACAATGACCAATGCTACATGAGTGAAATTTGATAGAAGAAAACTATGAGGAAGTCCATCATATGCGCGTATACACACACACACATACACACACACGTACACGCACACACATGTATATATATACATAGCTATCCTAAGGTGTTTGACAAAGGTCCTTTCAATGGTAATTCCTTTTCAAAATCCATTGTGTTGTGTTAAGATACTACTACATGACAACAGCGGACCAATATCATACATTGGATTGACTGAGAATAAATGCAAGAGTCGTTTTTATCAACACACCCAATAAAAATTATATCATATCCCTCTGTTTATTGTTATCCAGTCAATATTTGCCATGACCTTCAAACATCTCCATTGTGATGGCATTTTTAAAATTTCATTTTTATTGTCATCCAAAGACTGGAAAGGAGAATCTTGGAGTAGCGATTTGCGAAACTTAGGTTTTCAATAAAATATATTACATAACACGACTTCAACGATTGAGTTCTGTCTTTTCTCTTGTTCACATTTAAGTAGTTAAAGCCCACCACGGCGATAGAGTCACGTAAAGAAATAGTCTGTGTTCATCTGAATTATTGTCAGTTTGGCAGTCATCAGCAGATAATGTGTTTGCTGATTTTTGTAAACAAGAGTCAACCCTTTGGAGTAATTTTAGCTAAGGAGACACAAAATAAAGCCGAAACAACGCGGTGTACCAAAGTCTCTTTACATCAACGGATTGCATGTATTATAGACATATCTTCTCTTTTAAATGTTCCCCAATGACGAAATACAAGAGCGATAAACGTATTTACGTTCGAATCTGCCAGAAAGTATTGAGAATGACTAGATACGTTATTGTTATCGAGATAATGATATTTCGTTAGAAAGATATTCTATCTAGATAGAAAGGTGTAGCGAGCGATACAGATAAATAAAGAGACATAGAAAGGTGTAGCGAGCGATAGAGATAGATAAATAGAGTGAAATAGAGAACGAGAGAGTGAAAGTATGTAAAAGAGGGAAGCAGAAAACGATGAAGAGAGAGAGAGAGAGAGAGAGAGAGATAGATAGAGAGAGAGAGAGAGAGAGAGAGATAGAGAGAGAGAGGGAGAGAGAGAGAGAGAGAGAGAGAGAGTGTGGAGAGAAAGAAAGATAAAGAAAGTGAAGAGAGAGATAGATAGACTGAAAGAGATAGAGACTGTTGTTTAGGAGGCAAACTTACAAGAACAGGATCAATTAATGGGAACAAAAGAGAGTTAATGGGAGAAAAAAAGGAAGTATTAAAAATAAAGGAAGTTAATGAGAAAGAAAAAAGAAAAAAAGTGTGCAAAATGGGCAAAAACATTGCAAAGAAAGGAACTAAAAATTCTTTAAAATATTTAAAACTGAAATTTATATTTAGATTTGTTGGAAACGAATAGATTTTTTTTTATTTCGTATGCTTATTGTTGTTGTTGTTGTTGTTGTTGTTGTTGTTATT
>NC_068989.1:68594967-68597080 GCF_001194135.2 Octopus bimaculoides | reverse complement strand
CACACACATGCACACACACATGCACACACACACACATACACACACACGCATACACATACACGCATACACACAAAGTTCTGGTAGAACACGAGCCAACAGGGTTGTTAGATTTGCTAGAAATATAAGCCAGATCTTACCCAAACTATATTATTCTCTTAAAAACAAAGTAACACATATAATATATGTTAAATATATTATACATATCGGAGGCGCATGGCTCAGTGGTTAGACCGCCGGGCTGACAATCACGAAGTAGTGAGTTCAACTGCCGGGCGCGAAATTTTTTCCCCACGGGAATTCCGGATCCCAGTTATGAACTCATTTGCATACAGCCAATCAGAGCTCAGCTATCAAACTAATTTATGAGCGCATAACAAGTGATGGGCGATAAGATAAGGTAATGAATGACCATGCTTCTTTTCTCTTTTAACAATGCTTGTTCTTGTTTCAATCATGTCTGCCTCTGCGTAGTTATTTGTGTTGTTGTTTACTTTGTTAAACAATAAGGGGAGAGGGTTGCTAGCACATCACCCTCTACCCACATTTTCCCCATCCACATCTTTACCATACGGGGCTCTAACAAAATCCGATAATAGGTATAGATGCAAATCTATTTAATTACTTGTCTCCTTCTGAAATCAGGCATAACCTTGACAACAAGGTTAAGGTGAGCTCTAATTGGCTGTATGCAAATGAGTTCATTACCGGGGTGCGGAACTCTCGTGGGAAAAAAAATTCGTTCCCCGGACTTGGCTTTGTGTTGTGTTGTTGACCATGGCACTTTATTTCATAATGCTCCAGTTCACTCAGATGTAAAAATGAGTTGCGACGTCACTGGTGCCAAGCTGTATCGGCCTTTGCCTTGGACAGCATGGGTGGCAGGGAGAAGGGAGACTGGTATGCATGGACTGCTGATGTTTCATAAACAACCGTGCCCGGAAATATGCTTTGGAGGGGAACTTTCTAGGTGCAATCCCATGGCTCTTCATGACCAAAGGGAGTGTTATTTTTTTTGACTTTGGATAACATAATCCTAGATATTTGCGTTGTAGCCAAAGGGAGGCCAGCTACTGCTTATAGGTCTGCTCAGTCAAGGGTGACCTGGGGACTAAAAAAGCAGGCAAAGGAGAACAAGAAGGTGGTCGTGCAGATGATGACGAAATAGTAGTAGTAGAAGAAGAAGGTGTGTGGTGATGATTATGCTCATGAAGATGAATAAGCAGGTGATAATGATGAAGTGGAAAAAGAAAGTGGTTGTGGGGGTGGTAATGATGATGGTGATGATGAAAGTGAAGAAGAAGAAGAAGAAGAAGAAGAAGAAGAAGAAGAAGAAGAAGAGGAAGAAGTAGAAGAATAAGAATAATAATAAGAAGAAAGTTACAGAACTTAATACCTAAAGTATTCTTTAATACACTATAACTGAAAGACTCAGAATTCAGAATATTGGAATACAGAGTACATGGTTAGCAAAAACGAACCCGGTCGACAAACTCAATACTCTTTCACTTATAAAATATATTAAAAAATATATTAAAACTATGTTAACTGTGTGCATTTTCCTTCTTTTATTTTATATATTTAATTTTTGATTTTACAACTCACCACGTGGAGACTTCATCCAGTGAAAAATAAATATCTTTCAATGTACACAATATAAAGATATGTGCTACTAATAGTTTCTTGCTGCGAAGACACGTGACTGGACAGGGTTTTTGCCACATGCCTTGTGTCTTCAAGCAATCAACGGGCTCTGAGCACATGATGAAAGGAGACACAACTCCAATTTTCTCTCTTTTCTCTTCTTTCCTCGTTTCTATTCATCCTTCCACTCTTTGCATCAACCTTCTCGTTTTTCTCGTAATTTCTCATGTAATCCTAATTGTGCTTCTGGTGAAGCGGGTGGCCAAGGACGTGGGCCTTGTAATCGCAAAGTATGGTTCATCCTAAACAGAATCACGCGAAGGGCACCTGTTGCTTGAACAGCGAGCCTCTCCGCTCCTTGCAACCATCAAAATAAAGAGCTCAATCAACGGTTACAGATTTACTACTCGGATATGAGTTAACGCCGCCTCCGCCACCGACTCATATATATATATATATATATATATATATA
>NC_068989.1:68594060-68594957 GCF_001194135.2 Octopus bimaculoides | reverse complement strand
TTAAGGGGATCGTAAAAGGCCTAGTTGTTTGTAGGCCCAACCTTCCGAGTTCTTTTACAAGGCTTAGAAAAACTGAAGGACCGCTGCAACAAGTGTGTGAATCTGAAAGAGGAATGTGTTGAATAAAATCATAATTAACTGATCCTCCTGTATTTTCTTTTACTAAAAGCCAGGAACTTTTCAGCACCGTTTCGTATGTTATGTGTGCATGTGTGTGTGTATGTTGTTTGTGTGTGTGTGTTGTGTGTGTGTGTGTGTGTGTGTGTTTGTGTACTGTTCTTACGTTTATCAATGTTTATGCCAGAAGTATCAGCTTCATTTCACATTCTATAGTGATTGTTAGTTATGATTACTAATGGCTCTTCTGAATGGAGTTGCCGTCAAATATCTTCGCAGGGTCAGAGATCTTAACGAAAAAACCTAACTAAACAATTTGGTATTTTCTTGTGAAGGAGTTCTACACCAAGACTTAACGAATAAACAAATAAACATATAAGAAATATAAATACGATTAACAATTGGTGTCGTGATATTGATTTGCGCGCGCGCGCGCGTATGTGTGTGTGTATAGGTACACACACGGACACAGACATGTGCATACACGCATTTCTTTCTCTCACTTTGTTCCTTTCTTTCAATCTTTCTCCTGTTCACTCTCGTTTGCTTCTTACTCCGCCTTTTCTTTTCTTTCCTACCCTAGTTTCTTTCTTTCTTTCTTTCTTTCTTTCTTTCTTTCTTTCTTTCTTTCTTTCTTTCTTTCTTTCTTTCTTTCTTTCTTTCTTTCTTTTCCCTTATTCTCTCTTAGAATCGGTCCTGTTGCACCTTTAGGAAGAATTGTGGCAGACCACTCACTCGGAGACAAGAGTCAACCAAGGATTTAGAAACCTCCTCTTATAG
>NC_068989.1:68590940-68593663 GCF_001194135.2 Octopus bimaculoides | reverse complement strand
AATTACCACAAGATATTTCCACCTTTGTCCATCTGATTCTGACATCATCAACCCTTATAATAAATATTCCTAACTTGATGGATTTAAAAAGAAAATTATATGATGTAATGACGGGGATAGTGAATACGCTGTTGGGTTTCTTGAACCCATTACTTGGCAGTTATATTATTTTAAAATCCCGCCAGTGATGAAAAGTAAAGCTACTTCGGTTCAATGTGATTTTAGAACATGAAAAGACTAAACTAAAAATTGCAAGGGATTTACTTCCTTGCTCTATCGATTTTTGAATCTCCACTACTACTACTACTACTACTACTACTACTACTACTACTACTACTACTACTACTACTACTACTTATTTCTTTCATTTTGCCATCAAGTCCCATTCATACGTACAATTAAACTTGTTACAATGCAGATTCGAAAACAAGGTGATATACAGATGTACACACACACATATTTGTATGTATATAAACATGTGTCAAGCGATGATGGGGGACAAGTACAGACACGAAGACACACAGACACACACTTACGACAGCTTCTTTCAGTTTCTATCAGTCAAATCAACTCACAAGTTTTTGATCGACCCAAGGCTATAGCAGAAGACAAATGTCCAAGGTGCCACGCAGGGGGACTGAACCCGGAACCATGTGGTTACTACACATCCACAAATGAAACAACATCACGTTAAATTAAAATCGCCATCTGTATATCATATATTTAGTACGATACACTGATCAATTAGTATTGAAAGGTATAATGGTATGGTCTTCATCTGAGAGAAAATCTCTTCATAAACATGTTAAAAAAACGTAATATACACTGGAGCCGGGCGAACTCCATTGCAATAGTGTATGTGTGTGTGAGTGTGTGAATTTTTGTGTTTACTTTTAACCCCAGTACCGTTCGACAACCGGTACTGGTTTGTTTACATCCCCGTACTCTAGCGGTTCGGCAAAAGTGAATGATAGAATAAGTACCAGACTTAAAAAAGGAGCTGGGTCGATTACTTCGACTTAAACCTCCCAGAACGGTGCCCCAGCATGGCAGTAGTCAAATGAAATGCACACACACACACACACACACACACACACACACACACACACACACACACATATATAAAAGGTGTTGGTCAGTAGTTCACATATCCCAAAAAGAAGCACGCTCTAAAATATTAGAGCAGTAGTATATTTAGAAGGTTCTTTGTAATGGCTGGTCAGGGAGTGGCCATTGGTTTCGCACCTGTAAAGCGCTTAGCTGTATAGGCGACTCGTCAGACTCTAATAGCCGGAGGCACATAACCTCTCAACAACTGGAGGAATGAAAATATTATAGTCAGTTAATTTTGTAAACAAAAGTTCCTGGAACGAAACCCTAGTAATGCAGACTTGGGTGAGGAGGATAGGACACGAAATCCACCTACATTAGAGCATAATCTTTGGTCTTAACTAACAGACATTCCCTAAGGCGTCAGAGCATTTATTCAGCTAAATAGAAGCCAAGCATCCTTTGTCAAGAACACGTAGTAAACCCAACCATTCTTGGTAAAACAAAGGCATAATACTTTTCTTGATTTTCAGGTGACGTCCTCGGGCAACGAGGCTCCTATTTTTGTGACATACTTCTTTACTTGTTCATTTGTTGAAGTTGACTTATATCGAATACCCACTTTAACCAGTAGCATTAGCAAACGGTGAGTAACTGGTTGTGCTGCTATTGTTATCGTCATTTAAACTTTTATTTTTGCCAATAGTTCATTTAGAAAATTAGAAACACACTAAGTTTTGTGCTTCTTACATAATTGTAACTGTAGTTAAAACGTCAGTCTGTTGTAACTTCTTTTGAGCTGGTAGAATCGTTAACGAGTGCGAGTTCAAATCTACCAAGTTAGACTTTGCCTTTCATTCTTCTTCTTCTTCTTCTTCTTCTTCTTCTTCTTCTTCTTCTTCTTCTTCTTCTTCTTCTTCTTCCTCCTTCGTAACACAGTGTAGGTATAAACGCACCGGAATCTTTAGTCATCTGTCAAGTCACAGCAAGGATCTCAAACAGATAATACTTTCCTTAAGACGTGCGCTGTGCCCAATAACGCTGCTTTTTGCAAGACATCAACCTTGCATGGGATTTCCAGCTGCCTTAAGAAGTCTTGAAGTTTCAATTGGATTGAGCCCAACGCTCCGATCACCACTGGTATCACTTTTACATTACCCTCTCGCATTCCATTCAGTCTGTCCATTTCCACTTTCAATTCGGAGTACTTGGTGATTTTTTCAACCTCTTTACTCACAACATTCATGTCATTTGGTATAATTATTATTGTGTGAGAGAGCAGTGCATGCCATCAAAGTGACA
Organism: Octopus bimaculoides; assembly: GCF_001194135.2. Classification (NCBI taxonomy): domain Eukaryota; kingdom Metazoa; phylum Mollusca; class Cephalopoda; order Octopoda; family Octopodidae; genus Octopus; species Octopus bimaculoides. The sequence continues at coordinate 68,591,311 of NC_068989.1, read as the reverse complement.
CTGGGGTAAAATATACGAAGCCCATTATACCTGTCATGACTACCCATCTGATAAGGGTACGCCAGGCACATGCATCACAACCATATGTGCGCGACATGGTGATCTCACATCAAGATAAACAGCGCATGATCTCGCAGGTGGGGCCCAGTTAGAGTTTTCTTCAGGTCGAGTATCCCATTCCGCTCAAAAATTCCCTGAATAAGGTTTGTTTAAGGATGTTGAGCAAAACATCCGTGTTTCCAAAGGTGAATTATTCAAACCCCAAAGAATTCCTCTCAACACATGACTATGATGCTCCCCCACTACTTCTGCTCGTGATCAGAGATGCACATATCGTCAGCCACCAAGGGACATGCTCAACTGGTTAAGGT
>NC_068989.1:68585405-68588801 GCF_001194135.2 Octopus bimaculoides | reverse complement strand
ATATATATACATATAGGTTACTTGAAATAGTGTACAAATTTTATATATTAAGAAAAAAGAGGTAGTCCGGACTTGGATGAGAACAGTTTATTTAGCACTGTCGTCCCTTTTATGCAAACTGTCAAATTTATCCCGAACACTGTATGCAGACATATAGTCACATATAAAGCATAAAACCATAAGATACTGAACCAAAATATGCAATAAAAATATAAATAATGAAAAAAAAAGCAAGCAATAAAATAGCATAAACAATGAGCATAAACACATTAAATCTATAAGCGTTAACAACTTACGGTGACAAATATGTTAGAAAATGAAACAGAGATAATATTTAGGTATTAACGAACAAGGTCGAGCAAAATGCACATAAATATAAGAAAATGCTAGGATAGTTAAGACGCATCAGAATCCTACTTGTAACTAAAATAAATGTAAAAAATAAGCTAATAAGTATCAACATTCTAGATATTCTAGTACTATGAAAGAAAAGTCTAGAGAAAAATATTTTAGACACAAAAGGTTAATAACCAAAACTAAGTTAGACCTTTAGCATTAAAACCGGTCATATCCGGCCAAAATATTCTTCTTGTTTTATGGACGAAGTGGCCACATCTAGCTTCTAACACCAAATCCTACATCATTTTAAAGATCAACAGTTACATTATGAAAATCGCAAAGCTACAGGATAGTGTATGATTAATTCAAAACAATGCGAATAAATAAGCATTACCTATGACAGAGTAATCAAAATGCTAAAGAGTTAAATGTTAAAATAAGGTAATAGGTGTCAGTACTCTAGATGGTCCAATAATATTTTATGGCTAGGCTATTTATTCTCAGTTCGAAACTGTGAATTAGCAAAGTTAGATGGGAAAAATGAACACGGAATATAATAACTGTATTCAAAATACACCACTAAATATAATAATTTCGTAAAGCTGATACAAAATTATTATATTTACCACGACTGAAAAGATGTAGTGAGAAGATTATTATAGAATATTATTCTAAGACTACAAACAAAAGTATCGTGTGAAGAGTAAAAAGGAAGCTAATACAAAAGGCTACAAAGCATCAGAAAATCAAAGGAACAAACTGTTTTTTGTCCTCAGATAGTAACGGAGTAGTTAATTTTAGAAGATATAAAATGAAGAATACATAAAAATAGAAATAAAACGCATAAAAGGAAAAGGCCAACAATAGATAAAAACTTAACTATAAAAAATACATACAAGAAAAATATAAGCAATAAAACCATGGACACTGAGAACCTAAACAGAAGGAAATTAATAAAAGCTACTAACATCATGTTAGATAATCGGAATAATACTTATCAAATAATGAGATAGACAGAGTAAACACATACAAATAAATAAAAAAGGTTAAAAGGTTAAAACACCCAACAAAATCATTTCTGCCTCCAGGGAAAGTTAACACCTACTTATTTTAACAATTTATTTTCAACATTTTATTACATTTTGTTATTTACAACATATCAAAGTCATTACAATTATAAGCGATCGTGGAAATCTGTTCAACATTCAACAGATAATTAGAAATAAACCATTATTCTTTACTGTAGTATATATATAAAAAAAGCGACCAACAATATTTTTATTTTTAATGCTCGCTATTTAACTCCAAGGAAAATGGTGAAACAACAATAAATGTTGAAAAACGCTTTTAAAAACTAACTTGAAAACGTAGGACAACAAAATTTCGTACAAGAAAGGAATATTAATGCCCTGAGTAGTCAATGCACAAGAAGACTGAATGAAGCAGTAGTAATTATAGAAACTATTTCATCATTGACTGAGGAATTCAGAACACGAAGCTGATGTCGACAGGTTTTGATTGCTTCAGAAAATCAGGGAACTATGAAGAAAAAATCCATTGCTTTTGGCGGTCCGGTTTTAGCCAAAATAAAGTATAAAAGAACTATATCAGAGTTGGAATTTTCTTATGTTGGAAGTTATGACGTCATGTAGACTAGGTTTAGACAATAAAAAGTGTATACACACCTTAGAAAACAATAATGCATCTGTTCATTCATAATACGTTCTGGCAGATTCGAACATGATATCTGATAGCTACTGTTTTTCGTCATCAGAGAATCGTTAGAGAACATCTCCCTTTAGATGATGTGTGTTCATAACATATTCGATTCCTCAGTGTAAGGGGACTTTTGAGACACTTCGGTGTTTCGAATTCATTGTGTCTCCTCAGCCAAAATTACCTCAGTAGACCAATGAATCTAACAAGAGCACGAGTTCTTGCTTATAAAAATACGGTAGCGCATTGTTTGCTCATGGGTATATATATAACTAAGATTCGGTTGAATTAGGTACTTAAATTGAGGCACCTTGCCAGTTCGGTATAGTCTGTACAGCTCCAAGTTACCTGACCAGAATATAAATAAGTAACAAGGATGTCCAGGATGAAACGGCTGTAACATATTGACACTTGTACATCTTTGTTACTCGCTCTCTCTCTCTCTATATATATATATATGTATCATAATAATAATAATAATAATAATAATGATTCAGATAGAATCGAATACTTGAAAAGATGTGCACCAGGTAGGGTTGGATATTGCTGTGGCCACCGACTATGGTTGATAAATATCAAATAGGATATTCCGGTTGTGTACATAGAGAAAACCAACGCGGAATTTGAACTCAGAACATAAAGACGATGAAATGCCGCTAAGCATTTCGCCCAGTGTGTTAACGAGTCTGCCAGCTCGTCGCTTTCATATTATAGTAATAATAATAATAGTAATATATATACACCTAACACACACACACACACACACACACACACACACACACACACACACACACACACACACACACACACACATTTATTAACGATTGTTTTGTTTCCACATTTCACGCACCAAGCAATCAATCAATCCGAAGACACAGCAGCAGGTGCTTGTTCAAGGTACTGCTCAATGGTATCGATTCCGGATTCACCGTATTTTTTACACACACACACATACTACTGATTTTTGTCAATTATTTTCCGTGTTTCTTTATTAGGCTTTTGTAGTTAATTGAGATTCGTAGCTTTCCAAAGGCCATTAACATTTCAATGGACTTTCTGACGCCTTTGTTTCAAAATAAACATAGAACAGTGAAATATGAAGAATCCTTAATATAACTTGAATAGTGTCATGTCTTGAGTAGAGCACGTCTGAAAGAAATGCTGCTCCCTATTTACACGCACATACACTTGCACACATACACATACACATATACGCACACGCACAGACACATAGACGTGAAGATACACACGCACAAAGACACACACACACACACACACACACACACACACACAAACTCACATGCATTTCACTGTAGGTTATACATTGGGTTGGGGCAGGAC
>NC_068989.1:68583111-68585395 GCF_001194135.2 Octopus bimaculoides | reverse complement strand
GCAGGACTTCTGTATGTGCCTCCTCTACCGAAGTAAATGGTGCCTGTAGAATTTAATGAGGGTTTAGATGCTTATTATAGTCTTAGTAGCCATTTTATTCACATTCTCTATTATTGTAGTATAGCATATAGATAGAAGCAGAAAATAATCTACCCCTCTCCCCTTTGCTAAAACGATAAGTAATACTTAATTATCGACTCGGAAAACAACTGGATCTGTAGTACATATGGAAACAGCCGTTTGACAAATCGCACATGTTAGCGATTGTTGACAATGAACTCGTGGTTGGAAGACGGTTCCGATGTTTTCCTCGACAATTGAACACGTCCAGTTGAGGTCTTACCATGTCTTTAGAGAAAAACTCCTATGTAGCACGGAAAATTCAAAAAAATCTCGAAATCGCAAATAATACCCGTCTTAAAGCTCTTCATAAAACCGCCATTCGGCCTATTCCCGTAGACACACAGACAATCCTTCAGTACATCACCACTCATACCTTCCATTAGCCCTTTATATAATGTAACACTGGATCAGCTGGGAGACAGTTCTTAAACTTCAACAATATTTCAGATGCAAAGCGTCTATTCTTGGCTTATACTTGACCCACAGAATTTCAGCAAGTCAACGAGACAAGCTGTGAAAAAGGAGGTCAAACAAACGAGGACTAAACTTGTCCACTGTTCAGAAAACTTTGTAGAGGTCACGGCCTCAGTGCATTCTTGTGCATCAGCGTCTATATCAAGAGACCCTTCCCGCCAGTGTAAGTTTTTTGTTGTAGATACATCTGAACAAAACCTTTCCTTCTCACAGGGAGAGAAAACAATAGATGTCGTAGTATTGTGAGTTATTTCCGCCACCCAGGAAATAAATGACTGGATTTGCTACTTCCAAATGAGTTCTCCGTTTTTCAGCTTCTCAGCGTTTTCTGACTTAGATTGGTTCCTTTATCGTAAATTGTTTCAGTTTCTCTCTGATTGGGGATCTGATTCGAATCAGACTATCTGCTCGTGCAAGTGAAAAACGCCGACCAAAACAAACTTACCTTTCCAGATGCCGAATTACAAGCATACTGATATGTTTTGGTCAATCTGTGCCCTTATTTGAACTGGGAGATTTTGCTGTTAGTTGTTGTAGGTCAAATTGACCACCTCGAGACGCCATCGCTGGCTCGTGTTCTCCCTTCTGGTGAACATCATAGCATTAGGAGGTTAACATTTATGTGTACTGTATATATTTCGATCAAGCTGTTAGCGTAGAATTTGGCGTACACTTTTGGAAATACTGACGTACTTGCTTTATTTCGTTCGATTTTTGGATAGAATGGATAGAATTGTTTATGATTATGTTCAGTTTATGTATGATATATCGCAGATGGTTCGGGTTTAGATCTGTTTTCCTTGGGGATACGATCAATTTAAATTCATCAATATGCTCTGTAGAGATATGATGATAGTGTTTAGGGACAGCGACGTAAGCCGTAGAAGTGATGTATAGTTGATTGTTGGAAGAGAAATGGTGTATGAGAAATGTTGTAGCAAAGATTAATCACGTAAAAAGAAAAAAAAAAAAAGGAAAATCAATGACATATCTACTTTAAGCCGGTGGAATATTTCCACTCTGTGTGTTCTCTGACATGACAATTTCTAAAATCATTTTTACTATCAGGCACAGTGCCAGTTCGGAACAAGACGTACGTGAATTGGTGGCTGTTCAATTAACTGGAGGTGCTATAGATGAGAAGATACGATTATTTGACATAGAGTACCCACAGTTCTCCATCAATTTCATTGTAAACATGAATAAAGATGAGCTCTACTAAATAAAAATCTAATAATATTCAATTAGAAAGACCCCCGCATCCTTTCAATATTACTAGCACACAGACTCTATCCACACGCTATACTTAGGAAATAGCCATATTAATGTGTTAGTAGAAAGAAATTGTCAGTATTACACACACCTTTTCATTTTCTTTCATTTGCCTTACCTGCTGGTTTCAAGCTGAGAATGATAATTCCAGTTTTCTTTAAAATTCATAATATTTTTCTTGCTTGATATAAAACCTTTATACCTTAAAATCGTTTCAACTTTCCTGTCAGTCTAAACAATTAAATTTTGGTCTATTTATATATTTAAAATAAAAACTCATTCTACTTTGGAATTTCCTATTCATGCGAAAGTAATGTTTTCTCTTCACTCATTACTTCACACTGAGATGTCTTTATAAGTACAGTTTACAGTTTGATGTAGTTTGATGCAGAATTATTGAAATAGTCTACGTATA
>NC_068989.1:68581081-68582524 GCF_001194135.2 Octopus bimaculoides | reverse complement strand
AAAGGATATTTGATTTTTAGATTTTCTACTTTAGAACATTCAATATGATGCGTAGAAGATAACATAATACCTTTCAATCATCAGAAGTCGAAGGGATAGGGAAACCCGACAAGAAAGGCAGGACGGGCTCCAATCTCAGAAACAATGAAATGTCGCTGACAAACAAGAGCAACGAAAAGTAAAACTTCAGTTTGAAACAACTTGGGAAATCCGCTTGTGGGAACGAAAGATTCCTGAGCAGAAACGATGGGGATGGGAATCCGAAGTCGATAGACAAGTCCGCTTGATAAGACAGCAGAGCAGAGCAGAAACGACGGAGATTGGAGTCTCAAACCGATAGAAAAGCCTGTTTAAGAAAACAGGAGTTAACTGAACAACTTCAAAGTAATGCAGTCAGAAAAGCCTGCTCCAGAGAACAGGAAACATTAGAGCAACGACAAGTCAGGTACTTCTCATTTTTGTCTGCTGAGTGGACTGGAGCAAGGTGAAATAAAGTGTCTTGCCCAAAGACACAACGCACCGCCGGTAATCGAACTCACGACCATTCGGGCATGAACCGAATACCCTAACCATACCATGCCTAGTCAAAAGTGAGAAGTGTCAACCGTTCTAGCTCTTTAATTACTGTTGCCGTTTTAGCTACAGAACATTCTTAGTTGAGCAGATCTCTGATGAAATGCACTTCAAGTAGGACCATCTCATGTTTTAGGAGTATCGAGGACTGCATTGGCTAATGTATCGAATTTCTCTTCATCGTTTATAAGGCATTAGGGAAAGATTTCAGAGTAAGTTGGGTGGTATGTCTAGTAGACCGATCGGTCATTTAGAGGCTTCTCTGTTGGCTCGTAGTCAAATCTAGTTTGCAGCATATGGTATGTTGTTTAATTGTATTTTCATTCGACATTTTTCATGATTTATGTTCCTATTACAATTTAAATATCCATTTAAAGAAAACATAATAATCTTTGTGCATAATTCTCTTTACACGGAAGGAGCAAAAATATGAAACAATATATGTATGTTTAATAAACAAAAAACACTTTAGACAGATACACACAAAGACAAACTCACACACACGCACGCACACACGCACACACATTAATACGATTAATAAAATATATAAATAAACGAATGATTAATAGAAAAACAAACAGCCAAAAGATTATTTGAAAGACTTCATTTGAAATACATTGGGAATCCTCTTTAATTGTATTTATGTATAATCTTATCTTAAATACGTAATAATCCTTTTAGTTCTAAATCAAGTCTTTGTGTTGCTCATTTAATACTGTCATTTTTGTAGAAAGGTCATATTATAGTATTTTTCTGGAACTTTTTTCCCCAACCTCTCTCTCTATATATGTATGTGTGTGTGTGTGTGTATGCGCGCGCGCGTGCGTGTGGGTATGTATCTGTGTGTGTATATATATATGTATATGTGTC
>NC_068989.1:68575904-68578840 GCF_001194135.2 Octopus bimaculoides | reverse complement strand
ATTCCCTTTCGAAATTATCCCTAATTTTTTGTGGTATGTAGTCTTTTGCTGCTATTTCTAGCGAGTAGATGTCCTATTATAGGCATCTCTGCATTTTAAATGAATAATACATAGTCTATTGAGTGTTTTTTACCCTCGCTAGACCACTGGTGGTAAATAAAATTTCTAAAATATTTTTTGCTACCCTATAATTTATTAATAATGATAAAATTCTTTTTGGCTAATTTTCTGAAAGAAAATCGGCATTTTTGTATTATCCACCTTTGTTTCTGGTCGACCGCGTTGCTCATTTGTGAAGTCAAAGTTATCAGAACGAAATTTTGCAAACCAATTTGATACTGTCATTAGAATGAAACACTCCATTAATATTCCGAGCTGTCTCTGATGGTGTATTTCCTAGAAAGAACTCATATTTTAAAACTGTACGAATTTCCGACTTATCTATCTCTAACCAAAAATAGCAAAAATCAATTTATAAATACTTTATAAAGCACAAAAGGAATTAGAATAAAGAACTAAATGTCTCAGCTTTCTAACAAAAAATAAAGATTGTCAAATTATAATGATGGCGCAAAATGAGCAGCTGCCAAAGTTTACCATATACCTTACTACAAATTTCATACTTGACGACCTAATATATACAGCAGAATCGTAGCGGGGTCGAAAAAATAGAAAAGCAAATACCACTGCTTTCGGCATTCGATCCGTGGTTCTTTACCTTCTGTGTACACATCCCGCTGAGGGTAACTTTACCTTTCATCCTTGCTGGGTCGGTGAAATGAAGTACTCGTGAAGAACGAGTCGATATAATCAACTAACGCCTTTTCCACAAAATGACTGGCTGGCCTTGTGCTTAGATTAGAAATCATTATTCTCAAATTTCTAATACATCTTCATATTTCACCCGTATAGGGCGGCGAGTTAGTAGAATCGTTACCGCACCGGAAAATGCTTAGCGGCATTTCTTCCGACTTTACGTTCTGAGTTCAAATGACACCAGGTCTACTTTGTCTTTCATCCTTTCGGGATTGAACACTAGGGTCGATGTTATCGACTTGCTCTCTCCCCAACAATTCCTGGCTTTGTGTCAAAATTTGAAACCGATATTTCATCCATATAAATATTGTTAGAGCTTATAGATTTGTTATATTTTGGAGGAGAAGAATCACTAGAGTGTAAGATAAAAAAACCTAGTAGTATTCACTCCGGTTCTTTGTTCTCTGAGTTCAAATCCAACTGAGGTCAACACTACCTTTCATCCTTTCGGGGTCAATAAAATAAAGTGCCAGTCCAGGGCGGTGGATTGTTGGAAGTGTTAGAGTCAGCCTCTAAAATGCAGCTGGATCTGGCCGAAATAATAGCGAAAGCTCCCTCAAATTACACCCTTTTCAATTAAAAACAGAAGAAAGATATCCAAGTGATGCCATGCAGTATTCCGGATCTCTGAGTTTTGAGTTATACAGGGTGATTCAAAAGTCGCCATACATAGGAACAATTTATCTTTTTATAAGAAACAATTTATAAGAACAGTTTTTTTTTCTATTTAACAGGCTCTATATGGTTAACATTGTTTTGAATACACATTGCAATATGTTTACCCCACTCATTGTGAACTCGTAATAGCACATCTGTTGATACGTGTGCAAAGGAGTTGGTGATGCATTCTTTCAAATGATTTATGTTTTATCTTTTCACGATACATCGTGCTTTTCAAATGCCTCAAGGATAGAAATCAAGAGGGGTCAGATCAAGGGATCTAGGGGATCTTATAAACTGTTTCTTATAAAAAAAAATAATAAATTTTGCTAAGTATGGAGACTTTTGAATCACCCTGTATATTTAGTAGGTGTCCATTTGAACACTTGGTCTTTTGGTCCCTCATTCACTCTGTTGCAGGCTTCAGGGAAAGATTTCTAGTTTAAGGATTTCCTCGAATCAGTCTTGGAGGCCCCCAAAATATAAAAAAGAGTTATAGGTATTTCCCTTTTCCTCACTGAGTAGACGATAACAAACAAACAAAACAACAATACTACTTTCTCTTTCTTTACTCTGAGCGAAGAAGAGCACGGGCCTACTAGGTAAGATCTTTACTCATGAGGGCAACTGAAATAACGGTGCCTTTTCATGAGTTTTTCCATAGAAGAATAGATATTGATATAGACCATCCACACTTCTTGGGATTACAGCACGTAGATTAGAAGGTTTCATTCAATTTTCTCTTTTCAATGTTATCTAACAGGCAGATAACAACAAATAGAAACTAAAAAAAAACAGACAAAAAAAGAATGGCAGTTGAATATACAAGAAAATAAACGAAGAGGGTTACGGAGAAACAATTTAAGAAATAATATGATAAGGAAAGTGTGAAAGAGAAGAAAAAACAAGAAGATAGAAGGAAGGAAGACAGAATTTATGTTTTTCCCCGCCATTTTGTATTAGAACGTTCTTTAGTTTCCGTATCTTTGGGAAGCATTAAAGCTTTATTTGATAGGGTATCCTTCGTTACTATCATTCAACAGATTCTATTGAAAAGTTAATGAGATTTACTGAAATATTTTTCCAATCTAAGAATGCGGGCACCGTAACTACAATACCTATTCGTGATCCTATACAGGAAATAAAATACTTCGTATTGTATGCATGAAAATATGCATGCACGTATGTATCCATGCATGTATGTAAGCGTGTATGTATGCATGCATGTATATATGTATGTATGTATGTTTGCATGCATGTATGTATGCATGTGTGTATGCATGCATGTATGTATGCATGTATGTATGCAGATTTGTATGTATGCATATATGTATGCATATGTGTATGCATGCATATGTGTATGTATGCATATGTGCATGTATGCATATGTGCATGTATGCATATGTGTATGTATGCATATATGTATGTATGCGCACAATCAAATATGTATACATGTATAT
>NC_068989.1:68572891-68575664 GCF_001194135.2 Octopus bimaculoides | reverse complement strand
ATATACATATGTATACATGTACACATGTATGTATTTTCAGACGCACATATTCATATGAATGTAATCTGTATGTCTTCAGTATTAATTTGCTCTTAATTACATTTTGAGTCTTAAAATAAGAGGGATTCATGATAAACAGAGGCATCGATACAGTTTCTGTTCTACGTTGGTTGAATATTTTCCTTCACACACTCTGATACTGTCATAAGACAATTATAAACGCGACAACATGCCTACAGATAAAACAAATATACTAACAGTTAGCAAAGCATATATGAAAAATACTTATTTACGTCAATTTCTTCTAACAATCATCTGTCATCAATTATTACTTTTGCCCTGCCTTCAGCAACAAAAAAATTAGTCCAGATTCTAGTCTATCCATAGGCGCAGGCGTGTCTGTTTGCTAAGAAGCTTGTTTCCCAGCCACATAGTTCGGGGCTTAGCCGCACTGCGTGACACCTTGGGCAAGTTTTCTTCTGTTAATATAACTTCGGGCTGACCAGAGTCTTGTGAGTGAATTTGGTAGAGGGAAACAGAAAGGGGTCCGTCGGATATGTGTCTTTGTGTCTATGTTTGTCCCCCACCACCGCTGGACAACCAGTGTTGGTTTGTTTACATCGCCGTAACTTAGTGGTTGGCCAATAGTGAGCGATAGAATGAGTAAAAGACTTTAAAAAAAGCACTCGGGTCGATCTATTCGACGAAAAATTCTTCAAAAGTGATGCTCCAGCATGGCCGCAGACCTACGACTGAAACTGGTAAAAGGTAATTCATTTAGTAGTATAGCTTTCGGTTGGCCAATACATTGTGAAAGAAATTCAGTGGACGCGAACTGAGCAGAAGACCATCGTTTAATATCTATCTATCTATCTATCTATCTATCTATCTATCTATCTATCTATCTATCTATCTATCTATCTATCTATCTATCTGTACGTATGTGTTTGTAAGTATATGTATATATATCTATATATGTGTGTGTGTTTATACACATATATATTAAAATAAAAGGCAATGAGGGAAAATCCAAAAGAATAGTTTCCTTTGTTTTTCTTTTGTTTTCTTTACTGATATTATTAACTCAATGTTGAATTCATTGGTTTAACCAAACAAATCACTTGCTACCATTTACCGCATGCACGTGAATAATATTTGCCTCTGAATCACAGGTTTACTTGTATTTGGTCTCGAAACATTTTATAGATATGATTCTTTGGTCTTGAAACAGATTCTTTAGATATGATGGACATAGCATTGGAATCTGTCTCATATCACAACCTGCCGTTTGATTACATATATATTGATATATTTACACACACACACACACACACACACACACACACACACACACACACACACACACACACACACACACACACACACACACACACACACGCACACACACACACAAATCTGTCTATGAATAAACATACACTCGCACACACACATATGGAAGGGCATAATGCAAAACAAGGTGGAAAAAAATGGTACTTGAATACCAAAGGTAGAGTAATATGCTTTTATTACTGTGTATTCATCCCACGTGTCCAACGAACCGGATCGTGAAACTCTTAGTGACAGTTTTGTGATAATTTTGAAGCTTTAAGTATGTATATATATATATATAAGACTTAAAAAAAGACACGGTCAATAATTCACTTTTTGATCTATTGCACAAAATATAGGTTGTTCACGGCGGGAAATGTTTTACTCACATGTCTTCTTGAATCACATTCAGGGTACGCAAATGTTTACACTACAATTGATATATTACGAGAAGACCGATGAATTAAATATCAGACAAAGACTATATCATACTATATGCAATAGTCGAATAAAAATTATTAGAGGCAGTGTCGAATAAAGGCATAATGGAAGAAAAAAAGAATCAGAATATTTCAAACCGAGCTCCCACCTTTTTCCCTCAAACCCAATTTCTGAACATGCTAGAGAGTGTACTGAGACTCGTCCTACGTCATTATCCCTGAGTATTTCAACTTATTTTATATGTAAGGCAGATGAAACGTGTTTCTGTGGATATAACGTCTATCGATTGCAACATTAATTCATTGCAAATATAATAATAATAATAATAATAATAATAATAATAATAATAATAATACCATATATCTGCATTGTGATATAATAATATTATGTTACATAACATCATATATTATTATATCAATATTAATGATATTTTTGTTATTCTTACAGCGCTTACATGTCTGTAGCTGATTGCTACTCATCTTATTGCTAGTTCTTTCTTTCCAAGTAGACTTTACAACCGAATGTCAAATTCCCATTAACAGAGTGTACCGCCATTAATGGATATAATCAGTCAACATATCAGCTGCAGGGTCGAATTCTTACCGACTCCGTCATTACGAATTTCAGTTTTATAAGTATATACAAGTACAATTGCATATATGATGAGTTCTCCATCTGTTTTGAAGTTGATTATTCATGAAATTCTCGGGTGGAATCAGTGTCACATGATTTGACAAGTTGGATATTTGGATTACGGATGCCCTTCATTCTACGAATTTCTACATGGTTTATATTTAATAGTTTCACTCGAAAGGCTTTGGTGACCTGTGACAATGAGAAAAGACTCTTGTTCCAAGATATCATGTTATAGAATAAAACTTGGGACATCATGATTGGGAAGTGAAATTCTTGACCATTTCCAGATCACTCTGCTATGGGTGAGTATACTTTCTCTCTCGCTCTCTTTCTCTCTCATATATATATATATATATATATATATATA
>NC_068989.1:68571724-68572151 GCF_001194135.2 Octopus bimaculoides | reverse complement strand
ATATATATATATATATATATATATAATATAAGGGTGGCTTGTTCGCAATTTTACAACCGAAAGGCAGGAATATATGTCACTAAAGTGTCTGAGGGAACTAGTCAGCACCAGTATTGTAGAAATAAGAATTAAAGCAACTCAAAGGCACAAGAAGCACCTTATCTCCTTGTCTTAATGACTGACAAGGGAGGCAAACTCCTTCAGCGCCTAGGCATAGCCAGATCACAGTGATTTCGCATATATATTAATGCTCGTCATTAAGATAAGATGCTTCTTGTGGCTCTGAATTGTTTTAACTTCTATGTCTAGCAATACTGATGCTAACTTGTGCCCTCGGTCACTTTAGTGACATATATATATACATATACATACATACATACATACATACATACATACATACATATATATATATATATATATATATATA
>NC_068989.1:68568656-68571213 GCF_001194135.2 Octopus bimaculoides | reverse complement strand
ATCAAACAATGCCCCCGCATTGCCACAGTCTTTGAGCTGAAATGCACAAAAGAATAAAAGAATGAAGTCCGGTGGTATGAAAGGTGAAATATTCATAAGATTTACGGCCGTTTCGCATGAACCATCTTCATTTAGTATCAATTTTTGTACGGAAGAAATTATGAGTACATGTTTACATTAATGGGTATGCACACTGAAATAAATACTACACGGTCGTAATCCTATGAAACTTGTGGTTAAATATATTTACATCTACATCATACCCACTAACTCTATGGTTTTATATACTCATGAAACATTTTGATGAATCGGATCTTCTGGATTCCGAGTAACATGGACGTTCTATATTATACTGTAAGTCGAATCTGTAAGCGGAACTTCCTGCTATAGAAGCACGATTCTATGAATCTTATACTACTCATTTAAAATAGGCAAAAGATAAATTTACAGCTTCAGTGTTATGCAGATTAAATTTCTGACACTTTATTCCATGTATGTAGATAGTAAGTCAACTTATAATCATCAATTAGTAGTTATAGTTTGGCTAAGAGAAGCGGTTTAGATTTCTTAATGATACCAGTTTTAGGAGAAAATACCTTTTTATTAATGCGGAATTAAAGATTTTTGACTCATTTAATTCACCAACACGACGATGACGACGACGACGACGACGACGACCACCACCACCACCACCACCACCACCACCGCCACTACATCGTCGACATCATCGTCAACATCATTATCATCTTTTAATGTCTGTCTTTCACATTGGTATGGGTCGGGCGCTTTTACAAGATGTGACAGGTCGGAGGAGTGCGTCGTGCTCCAGTGTCTGCTTTGGCATGGTTTCTGTAGCTTGATATTGAGCGCCTTTTTCGTGGCACCAGCACTCTTGAGGTCGCCATCTAGCTAGCAAGCCTAAGATTCCCATGGACTGAATGGAGTGATAGTAGAGAGCGAGGCAGCTTTGTCAGGTGATAAAATGTTAGAGAATGAGAAAGGGGCCCGAAACAGGTTTCACATTATAAAAGAGCGGGTAAGAGTAAGTGTTGTGAAGCTGGAAAGAGATAAAGACGGTGGTGACAAGGTGAGTTATTTAATTTATATTCGGAACAGTGAATTTTATTAATATATTGGGTGAGTGTGGGGTAATTATAAAATTACCTCCACCCAATTATGCTTACTAACAAAGCAGTTTCATATATTTTACATAAGTGAAAGTTGTTCTTTGTGCAACACTACTATGTAAAGAAATTTATTCCCCGTTTCATTAATTCAATTCTCTCCACATTCATAACACGTTGTATTATATAATTCAGGTTATCGGCGAATGGAATAGCAGTTTTGATGAGTAAAGACACCATCTCCTCCGGCAAGGTATTTCATGTGGTGTTGTGTAAACTTGATTTAAATAATTTCGTGTTTTGAATCCAGGGAGCATGACATTGTCTAAGCAGATAAACTTAATCCCAAAGTCGCAATGCAGATATTGAATTAAAATTTTGGCACAAAGCCAGCAATTTCTGGGGAGTGGGTAAGTCGATTACATTGACCCCAGTGTTCAACTGGTGCTTGTTTTATCGAACTCCGAAAAGATGAAAGGGAAAGTCGACCTCGGCGGAATTTGAACTCAGCGCGAAATTACGCTTAGTACCTTGCCCAGTGTGCTAACGATTCTTATTTCTTTATTACCCACAAGGAGCTAAACATAGGGGGGGGGCAAACAAGGACAGACAAAGGGATTAAGTCGATTACATCGACCCCAGTGTGTAACTGGTACTTATTTAATCGACCCCGAAAGGATGTAAGGTTAAGTCAACCTCGGCGGAATTTGAACTCAGAACGTAGCGGCAGACGAAATACCGCTAAGCATTTCGCTCGGCGTACTAACGATTCTGCAAGCTCAAATACTACCAAAACTCCAAATTATATATACGTAGGGTTAAAATCGGGCTTGTGAAAGGATACTAAAAAGACTTCACGAGAATTTCTGGATTAAAGTCATAAAAACAGGGTCCCTTAATATAATTATATACATATGTATATAATTATTAATTCAATGTATAAGTTACCTATAAATTTTGATAGCATGCTGACCACCTGATAATAATCATTAACGTGATTTTATCCTTATATTCTATTATGAATTAATAAATAAAATAAAATAATTTAATTATTTTTACTCCTGATCAGAATAGCATTTCCTGCGGGGCTATTTTGATAATATACACGTGGTTGTGAAAAAATTTAGATTTGATTATCTTGGATCTATACGTGCAAATATTTGTATGTAGACGTGTGAATCTGCTTCTTACGGTGGGCGCACATGGCGGAGATGTAAACGGAACCCTCCCCTCTATAAAAGTTTTTTTTTATGGAATCGCACGTTTTAGGCTATGGAGATTCCGATTCTGAAAAATATTTTCAAAAATCGCAACTTCAACGTTTCAATGCTTTAATCTTACGTCGACTCGATCAGGGCCTGAATTGGAAACATAGCAAGAAGGGTGTTTCGTTTAGCTCGATTTGTAATCTCGTCGTTTCAGGTTCAGTTCTG
>NC_068989.1:68567422-68568636 GCF_001194135.2 Octopus bimaculoides | reverse complement strand
ATATATATATATATATAAACAAGCCTATCTAGCTACGTACACGCGCGCGCACACCCACCCATGTATATGCGTGTGCGTGTCTTTGTGTTTTTGTTTCTCTTTACTCACACCGCTCGAAAACCGGTGTAAGTTTGTTAACGTCCCTGCAACATTGGTGGTTCAGTAAAAGAGTCCAGCAGAAAATGTACCTCACTTAAAAATGACTAAGTACCGGGTTCGATTTGTTCGATTATTCATACAAAGTGGTACTCTAGCATAGCCGTAATCCAACGTCATAAGGCAGCAAGAAAAAAAAGAAAAAGAAAATTAGAATATAAATACAAAACTTACGAAATTCTCGATAAATTAATACAAAAGTTTGCTGTAGTTGCCAGAGTGTCTTGTTATAATTTAATTATGTATTTTCGCCCCAGTTTTTCTCTGGTCATTCAAATGAAATGTTACCTTTTCAATTGTATTTCTATTTGTGTTGATTCACCCAATTTTCTCCCACTTTGTGTGCAGATTTTTTTCTTTAAAGTTGATTAGTTTTTTTTCATTATTGTTAAGACATAAAAAAAATAATACAAAAATGTCTATTATAGGCTCTGACTAAACGTTAGTCACGTTCCAAGACGGGGAAAATTCTCTTACCTTATATATAGCAGGTGGTAAGAGTCATAACCATACAGTCTCCCTCCCCACAAAAAAAAGGAAAAAAGAAAGTAAGAAAACGAAAAAGATCAGATATTTCATTAACCTCTTATGTCCGTCAAAATGAACGATAAGGTTCAACAGAAGAAAGATTTAATTTCAACTGGGCGTTGTATTGGTAGTGTAGTTAAGAAATTCACTTTGCAACAACGTTGTTCCAAGTTCAATCTCGCTGCACAACACCTTGGGAATGTGTTTTTTTTATCACACACACTCACACACATAGATACAGACACACACACACATACTCATACACTCACATGCACACGTATATAGGGAAAATAAGGATAAATACAAGTTTATATTAAATCTCTTACACAGCATTCTCCTTCATGATTGTTTGGAGTCCTGCGGTAGATGTTCCAAATGCATGCAAATAGATGCTGAACCATAACGGGTTTTCAGGGAACACTTTATTGTTCTTCTATAGTTCTTCCACAGCCTCGAGCCGACCAAAGTCTTGTGAGTGAATTTGCTAGATGGAAACTGAAAGAATCCTGTCGTATCTCTCTCTCTCTCTC
>NC_068989.1:68557738-68567172 GCF_001194135.2 Octopus bimaculoides | reverse complement strand
GATTTGTTAGTCCATCTAAAGTCACTTGAGTTGAAAATAAAGATGATCGATATTGTTGTTCACGTCCAGATGAGCCTTGCAGTCAGCCTATGATCAAAAGTATTCGACCTTTGACTATCTTGTATTGTTTTTGATATCTAGTATTACATTGCTCAATATGAACTTCATGTTTTAAGATAGTAATGTGTAATCTCGAGGGAGAATTGGCAGCTAGAGATTATGAGGACAACAGTTAGTTGGAAAAAAAAACACTGTTTAGGAAATGGAAGTCTTTACATACTTCACTGAATACTGAAGTTATTGTAATTTGAAACCCTGTGTAGATGGCGCTGAAGTAAATCAGACTGAGAAAGTGGATCCAAAGGAAAATTAAACGCTCGCGGTCCGATTGCGGAAATCTTTCAGTCGGTAGGATAGAAGACTTTGATAAGATACGACAAAGATGAAAAGAGGGAGAGAAGGTTGAGAGGATAGAGAATTACAGTAAGAAATTTTAAAACATAAGGTGGAGAGAAAGAAAGAGAGAGATATATAAGGTCATGAAATGATAGGAATTTTTCGGAGGACAGTAGTTTTCTGAACATAACATGTATTCAGCATTTTGCTACGGTTTAGGGGTAGAGAGTGTTACTCCCTTGCTTCGAGAAGACGTTATGATATAATAATCTTGTAATTTTTAGCAATCCATGATAAACAATGATCAGAATAATGGAGAAAAAACAGAAACGAAATAAAACAAAAAAAATTATATAACAGTTTACAGAAAATTATTTTCATATTTATATATTTTGCATTCTGACAGTATTATGGAAGCAGAGTAAAATGCATTATGTGAGTATATATAGCATCTATAATTTTATAGTTACACTATGTATTAACAGACTCGACGCATCACGTGAGTATCTCCAGTATTACTAATATATAAATATAATGTACCCACGCAAAATCACACACTCACACATACACACACACACACACACAGACAGACATACAAAAACACAGACACACACACACATTATATATGTACAAATATGCACACATATATTTTGCAAATACAGAAGGAATGCTGCTTGAAGCAAGAATATATTTGAGTGCTCCACAAACTAGATTTCATACGATATAACTTAATATAATACATTGACTAACTGAATAAAAAAACAATTCAAGATCTATAAATCTATCCCCACATTTCTCGCTTTCTTCCTCTCTCCCCATCACTTTCTCCTCTCATTACACACACACACACACACACACACACAAACACACACACACACACACACACACACACACACACACACACACACACACACACACACACACGCACACACACATGTATTGTTCGGAGACACAATATTGCTGAATTTGTCAAAGATCTTGAAACTAACATTTACAATTCAACACAGTTCCATTATATGTTCTGGCATTACATCAACCCCATAATTAGATATAAATATAGTAATAAAGAATAACACGTATATCATGTCACTATGCACAACTCTGAAGCAAATGCATTTTTATGATCGGTAATAATGAATGTCTCCACACATATTAAATAACTATAGCCAAATCCTTTCTCGGACGAGATTTTGAATATTCATCCATGAAAAAAACAAAAAAAAAACTTTAGATAAGGAAACGCTATGCGTAAACAACGTTAGTTAATAATGGGTACACTTACAGATGGATAGACCTGCCACAGAATAATGCGAGAAAAAATTTACATCCACTGATACAAAAGATGTAACACCCACAAAAACATCTTCATTTGCAACACATAAAGACATTTATATAAAAAGTAAAATCTATCGAAACTCAACTTAATATCAATGACAGCGAAATTTCCACTGCTTTTCATAGTGACTCTCTCAGATATGCCCTCAACTGCCCGTTGATGTATATTCTTCAAGGAATGCGACTAGTTTCCTTCTGACTATCCGTTCCATGACTTTGTTGATGTGTGAAGTCAGAGAGATAGGTCTATAGGCTTTGTCATCTGCTCTGCTTCCCCCTTTAAGGATTGGGCATATTATTCTCTCCTTCAGCTTGCTTGGCAGCCTGCCATTTGCAAAAAAGCTCTGGAAGGGAATCTGTAGAGCTTTTGCCAGAGCACACTAACACGATTTGAGGAGGATTGCTGGGAAACCATCAGGACCGGCAGTTGAGTTTGGGTCCACCTCATCTATGCTTAGTAGTATATCTTCTTCGCTAATGTCGATGTATTCCATGGTAACTACCACGCTGGTTATAGGTGAGGCGACAACGAAATCTATTGGTTCGTTCACTTGTCTGTGTTCCAACAGGGTGGTAAAGACACTTTTGAACTGATCATTCAGTACCTCACTGATCCTGGTTGGACTATCTGTGAGGGAGCCATCCTTTTGGAAGAGGGGTCCTATCTTGCAGCGTATTATACATAAAAGCGCAGGAGTGGCTGCGTGTTAAGTAGCTTGTTTTCCAACCACATAGTTCTGGGTTCAGTCCCACTGTGTGGCACCGTGGGCAAGCGTCTTCTACTACACCTTTGGGCCGGCCAAAGCCTTGTGAGTGGATTTGATAGAAATATATATTATTCCACTGCTTGGAATCGAACCAATCAGTGACCTGAATAATAGTAATAATAACAACAATAATAATAATAATAATAATAATAATAATAATAATAATAATAACATCGAAAAATACCTTAGGAATGAGAACCCAAGTTCAAAATTTCCCCAAGACACCTGATGAAGGCTGGAGTGTATATCAACTGAAACGTTGTGTTAACAACAAACAAAATGACAAATATCCGCCAAATATAAATAATGTAAATAATGTAGGTATGTATTTGTTAACAGATTGCACATTATATATATATATGCGTATGTATGTATATATATATATCTATCTCTCTTACATGCGCGCGCGCACACCCTCACACACACACACTCAAAGAAAAACAGGTGAGTACTTTTCTTGTTACTATTTCTGTTGGCCTAAGATTAATGGAAAGCATTCATATTCAACTTAGATGGAAAGATGTCAGGTGTCAATTATTTATTGAATAACGTCATATTTTATTTCTCTTTAATCTCTTGAACTATTCCTCATCACTGAAGCAGTATTTCGATGTATAAGCTGGCGCTTAGCAATTGTTTTTTGAAACGAATGAAGAAATGATTTACGACTCACAAGATTAATTCATTCGTGTGTGAGAGAATTTTATCTGAATACTATAAATTCAGAAAACTATGCATCAGCCTTCCTCTATCTGTATTTACTCTGTTCTTAAACACTCCTGCAGTCAGGTAAATTAGGTGGCAGGTGCTTAGTGATTTCAAAGATACAACAAAACATAACGTGATGTAGTATGAATTAGTTGTACTTCAAGAAAAACCACACCCTCTCTCTAGTGAAGCTTCGCAATTCAATATTGTGAGATTTCTAAGCGATGGAGTAAATGGATGGCTGAGTAAGTAGCTGATTAGAATACTTTGCAGTATTTAGTCTCATACCTTTACGTTCTGCGTTCAGCTCCCGCCGGATCCAGCTTAAACTTTCATTTATAAAAATATATACTAAGTATACGATTAGTCTTATTAAATTGACTGTATCCTTCATGTCACAAATTACACTGGTTTACAAAAACTTTTTTATTTGCTTTGAAGCAAGGATGTAAATAGGAATTTTTTTTTTACTTATTTTGATATGGTGAATTCAATTTTGCTAACAGTTTTGTGCTATCACCTCTAGATTTTTTGCTTGCAGATATCTCATTTTAATTATACTGCATATAAATTCAAAATATAATGTGTTTATTTCATCTGTTACAAAGGCATATTACAGAAAAAATAGCACAGATACAGAACATTGATGAAACTAAATTCGATAATACAATACACACAAATCATAGTACAACAGAGAGTTAGAAGTGAGTGTTTTTGATGATCTTGTATACTTTGCTTCCGGGATGTCATGCAAGAGCATCCAACAAAACTCCCCCATCATGCTGGGGTTCCACTTGCCTTGGTAGTTGCTCCCCATCTTAGTAATATCTTGGTGGAACCTTTCTCCATGCTCATCACTCGTTGCTCCGAGTTTCGGAGGTAAGAAGTTGAGGTGGGAGTGGAGAGATGAATTTTGGGTGACGCTTGCTCTCCCTTAAGACTGTAACAACTTCTCGATACACTCTTGGTAATCTAGTACCCATGTGTTATCAAGGAAGCCGTGGCAGACTGACTTAAATGCTTCCAATGCTCTCAGTTTCTTTAAGGTAGGAAGCTCCTCAAAGTCCTTATCCTTCAGCACCTCTCGGGTTTGAGATTCGATGAACATGCTCTCCTGAACTAATGATGACTTTGTAGACAAAATTTTCATTGGACAAAGCTCTTTTATGGGTTCTCGAGTCCAACGATTCCCAGTGAGAATTTTAAGCTATACAAACTAGAATACATTATATAGTGCTCTCCAAGGCGGCGAGCTGGCAGAATCGACTTTACCTTTCACCTTTCACGGTCGATCGATAAATTAAGTACCAGTAAAGTATTGAGGTCGATGTAATCGACTAGCTCCCCCCACATATTTCAGGCCTTGTGGCTGTAGTAGGAATGATTATCTAGTACTCCCCAGACATACAGCAGTTACCAGTATCTTATCGATGAAATTATTCATAGCCTGGTAAGTTAGATTGTCAAAATTTAGATATAGATGACGACATACACCGGAAGTTCTCAACAAGAAAGAAATTTAATGTTTCGAAATGGCGGAGATTGGAATCAACATTCAATATAGTCTGATATTCTGTAGATTATGTATAATCTGTAGAATTGAGATTTGTCTTTAATTTAATATGTCACATTCAACAATGTTTATTGAATGTCAGAGAAGTAACTGAAAAATGTTTAAGTACTTTATCTGTGGAAATATTCCATTTATATATTCATAAAATTTTAAACCCATCCTGAATGTTAAAAAAGGAGGTCGGTGATACATACATACATACATACATACATACATACATACATACATACATATATACATGCGAATGCATATCTTTTTCTAACTTATAGTTCCTTAGATCTCTCCTCCTCTTTCTTTCTATCTCTTCCTTCTCTCCATATATATTTATTTATTTAATATGGAACGTATGTGTTATCATCTAAAGCGAATAAATGAGTTAATATATTATTTAGAGCAAAGATTTGTCAAATGATTCTATAAAAACAGCTGAATCTACATTTGTTGAAGATTCATTCTCAACATCAAAGAAAGACATAGACCTTTTTGATCACCAAAAGATGATGCTGGTTTCAAAAGAGTCAATCCACGAAATGAGGTATTTAATAAATGTAGAATTTGTCTAAGAAAGAAGAGATTCAACAAGCTGAATAAGAGGAAATCTCTAAGAGAAATTCGAACACGAAGTCAGAAAAATTATGAAACCAAAGAGGTGTTGTCGTACAAATAATTTTTTGCAAAATTGTTTAAAATCTCTTTGAGGTTTTTAAGAGCTTATCTTATTTATCTCGCATAATCTTATTTTGCGTTACGAAATATGTGCTTATGAAATAAGTAATTTTGCTTACTATATCTTTATATAATAACCGATATAACTATTGGCTGGTTGGTTGGTTATTTGATTTCTCCAGACTCGCTTCATATCGCATAGAGAAAGGAGAGAGAGTGATAGAGTGATACGAGTGAGTGTGTGTATGTGTGTGTGTGTGTGAGAGAGAGAGCTAGCATAAGAAATGCAGGCAATGGGCAATAGAATGCTATACACATTTAGCGAGAGAGAAACAGTCACAGAGACAGAGGATAAAGAGGAGAGGGAGTAAATTACAGAGTACTAATGAGAAGAATTACATGAATGAGAATTTTGTTTATATTTAAATTTATTCTAAGGTAATATTTTTGTTTTGAAAACTAGTGTTCCTTTCATCATCTTGTATAAGCACCGAGAAGTTTGGTAAAATTTAAATTATAATTATTGTATGCATTTCATATTCACTACGGTGACAAAGCACTCTTCAAAAGTTATCCGCCATGACTGGTAATTCTATAGTTAATACATAAAACTGAAGTATTTACTTAGATAATTATCGTATCTTAAACATTTAAAGTTTCTAACCAGGTAGATGATAATAAGCAAGCAACACTTCGCAGTACACAAAAAATAACTTTTGAACTTTTCACGGCATCTTTTGCTGCAGTTTTCCCTAAAAAGATAGTAAAATATAATAAATCATTGTTAATTCTGCATTTTATCAATTTATCAATCACAAGCAATTTCAAATATTTATTGAAACGTCTTTATCAGTGTGTACAACTTCACAGATTTGTACTTTTAGCATTTTACTGTGAACTATATATTCTATTACACAGATGAGGGAGTTTTGATATTTGAATTAATATCAAGATAAATCTATTTTGTGTAAAAGTTTATTCGTTCGAATGATATATTTTGAATTAATTTCAGAACTATTATATCACTGACAATGCAATCTATAAAACGTAAACAATAGAAACTAGAGATCTGAAGAGATGTCTGTAGTGGAACAAGGGGCAAGCTCTTAGCGTACTGAGACTACTGTGTGGTCTCAATAGACATTAATGATCATAGGAAAATAATGAACAACACATTTTCTATTACATCTCATACATATATGTGTATGTATTGTACAGACAAACACACACACACACACACACACATACACACACACACACACACACACACACACACACACACACACACACACACACACACACACACACACACACACACACACACACACACACACACGTGCTCAGAGAAAAAGTAGCAAGAAA
This sequence comes from Octopus bimaculoides, assembly GCF_001194135.2. Classification (NCBI taxonomy): domain Eukaryota; kingdom Metazoa; phylum Mollusca; class Cephalopoda; order Octopoda; family Octopodidae; genus Octopus; species Octopus bimaculoides. The sequence continues at coordinate 68,560,365 of NC_068989.1, read as the reverse complement.
GCATATTCTTTAAAGTGCACGTAGACATCTGTATAGAAATATTTTTAGACTTTACAATGGAATATAGAGAACTCAATAAGAGCCATAGCTAACCTATAATCTAATACATATACTGCCATTAGAAACGTCTTGTATTCTGGCAAAAATACAACTCGCTCTGACCATGTTAAAGTTAATGGAAACCATGATACAGTAAAGTGTATGTTCAAAGAAAGCATAAACAACGTATAAGTAGAGTGATTCGTTTGCTCACAGTAAAGAAGGAAAATTAGCTTCTTTATTTTGAGAAAGTATATGATAGACTAGTGTATTATCCAAGGAAATATCTAATAACAGTTTCCTATCTTGAAAATTTGCAGTAACGTCAACACACCAAAATGATTTCTGGTTTTGACAGTGAATAAATAAAGTGAGAACAATAGAATTTAATAGTTTGTGTGATTTTATGTAGCTTTACAAAAATTTGGAAGGCATCCTACAATTGAAAAGTCGTAAAATAACCACTTGCTTTCAGTTTTCTAAAAATTGTTTCTTGAACATGTTTTAGTATTAATTTCTGCAAATGAAACAAATATATTCTAGATATTCTTTGATATTTTACAGCAACAATTTTCGCACTTAGAGATATATTCAGTAGAAAAATAACATTTCAAAGCTTTTTATTATTCATTTATGGAAGAAGATAATAAAGAATTATACAACTGTTTTATTACTGACAATGCTACGCTCGTGATAATTCGGTAACACAAAAGTGAAAACATACAGAATTACTTTGCTAAACAAAAACACTACCATTTGTTACCTGAAATATTTAATTATTTATTATGTACATAATACAATCTTCAAAATGAAAGAAGCTTCTCTGTATCAACTAATCTTGTCCTATGAGACTTAGTGTCTTCTTGAAGACAAATATTTAATTCTTATATCGGCACAAGACCGTTTGTAGAAAAAGTGTTACATCGCTGTTTGAATCAACCTTCTTATATTATCTCTTTTTAATAGGAGCCGGTTTGAATATTGATTTCAAACTTTTGCCACAAGAGTTTCTGGGGAAGGAGCTAAGTTGATTACATCGATCCCTGTATCCAACTGGTTCTTATTTTATCGACTCCGAAAGGATGAAAGGCAAAGTCGATCTCGGCGGAATTTGAACTTAGATCGTGAAAACGGACGAAATGCCATTAAGCATTTTTGCCCGGCGTGTTAACAATTCTGCCAGCTCGCCGCCTTAGAGCCAATATAAATACTGGTTGTTTTCTCTAGTTACTCTTTACATGAGAGAGAGAGAGAGAGAGAGAGAGAGTAAACGAAAGAGGACAAGAGAGAAAGAGAGATACAGAGAGAGTTATAATAAGAGGTGTAGGATGAGTGCAAGTATTATGCTTGGTGGCAGATAACGAGTAAAAGAACACTATACGCACACACAAAGTGAAAGAGAATCAAAGACAGAAGAAGAGGGAGATGAAGAGGTAGGAGAAGGAAAAAGTGACAGAGCATTTAAGGCTGGAGATAGAGAAAATACATCAGCAACTAGCATACTCATGATCGAATCTGCGGAACGTATTAAGAATGAATATAAACGTCTTTGTTTCGTTTTTCTTTTCAATTATATTTGAAGATAATAGATAGTTTCCTTTTCAAAATTATTATTCATAAATACCAAGAAATTTGAGATAAAAGTTAAATTATAGTCATTGTACGTATTCAATATTTCCTGATATCTGTATGGTGGCAAAAATATGCTTCCAAAGTTAACTGTCATATGATGGGTAACACTGTAGTATAACTATAAGTTACTTTTTCACATTAAATGACTTAATGCTAAATAGTACAAAAGACGGATCTTTCCCCTTTGAACGGCACATCGAGAAATTAATTTTTTGTAACTAAACACTTTCAAACTTCGGACACTGGTAGAATGTGTCATATAAAGCTTAGAAGAGGTGATTATTAACGAAGGAAACAGCTCTACACGTGCATGCTACTTACTTATGTGATCATATAAATATGGAAGGCAAAGTCACACTCAGCAGAATTTGAACTCCTGTTCTACGAGATGATATTTTGTAAGCAAATATTCTTTTAAACCCTTCAAGGGGGTGTCCCAGCATCGGAGAAGTCCAATGACTAAAAGAAGTTAAAGATAAGAGATAAAAGAAAAAAGAAAGATAAACACATTCGTTAAAAAATGTGGAGGAAAACAAAAAGAAAGTCAATAAATAAAGTAAAAAATAACAAACAAAAGTATTAGCAAACAGTAGCAGCAATATAAGATTTAATGCTATGCTTCGTACTACTTCCTCTTTACCGAGACAAAACTATTTATTACTTTGCGTTTGTAAACGACAATCCGACACCTTATAATGATGTGATATTATCTTATTTTCTCGTGATATTTGTGTGACGTGCTTTTTTATGTTTCATTATTGATTGTATCTTTTTTTTTCTATCTTTTAAACACTAATAGAAGAGCATAAAAGACTAAGACTACGTTGTCTGATATCTGTGAAAGCATAAAAACATATACAACGGGGGGAGGAAATATTTCCGGACACTTACATACTGGTAGCTTTCCGGTTACCTAATTTACTTTATATACACACACACACACACACGCACACACA
>NC_068989.1:68554592-68557166 GCF_001194135.2 Octopus bimaculoides | reverse complement strand
ATACATAAACCTATATGCATATGAAATGTGTTCAAAAATATCCGACTTTATTTTTTCCCGTCAAAACTAATGCAGCATGGTCAAAATCTTTTGGGTGGAAGGTGACCCCACTCTTTATGCATATGCTTAAAATTTTCTCCACCGCTAGGCCGCATCAGTTCCCGACTGTTACGCCTAGAGGACAGATGTTTAGTGTACCACGTATAATTTTCGCTTCATCGAACTCATCCAACAGAGATATTGCACCAAGTTTTAGCCAAAAGCATGGTGATAGTCAAACTCAAACAATCCAAAAGATTCAGCAATCTTTTGGCGATGATACCATGGGAAAAACTCAGATGAGGGAGTAGTAGAACCGCTTCAAACATGGCCGCACTTCATTTGAGAGCAAGGCTCACTCAAACAGACCTTGAAGCCGAAACGAAGAGCTGATTGTGTAGCTCATGAAGTGAGACTAGGCACATGATCAGTGGATTTCAATTTTAACGGAGAATTTGTGCATGCGAAGATTGTCAGCGAAATTCTTCCCCAAAGTGCTGGTAGGCCAGCAGAAGATAGCTTCGCATGGAAATCGCTCGAGATATGCTGGATTGTGTAAACCACGAACCAGACTTCATGAAGACCATCATCACCGGTGATGAGACATGTGTTTATGGTCTCTGCTCGATGCGTTCGATCATCTTGCGTGAAAACGAAAAGCCGACGAGCGCACTACACATCTGTACATTAGGTGTAGCAGCTGGAACTGACGCGGACCTGAAGGGTAGCCTAGTCATGTCAGAAGAGATGGCGGTAGTATCGTTCCGACGACAAATGTTCCTACTATTCAGGAATACAATAACAACTATCGTGATTAAATTTAGAAAGCCATGGGAAGACAAACTTGTCATTTTCACCAGCTGAAGGAAACTAAATATCAGAACTTGACCGATGAAGCACTTGTCAAGAGATTGCATGCGGTCTCAGTTCCTACTGAAGTCAACTGTCGCAGCTTCCCAGCTAGATCGGTGCTCTATTACCTGTAAAAGATTGTTTTGAAACCCAGACAACAGAAGAAAACCACCAAAGAGATAGGCATGACTGCTGAAACTAACTGAAGATGGCGACCGCAGATAGAACCTTTCTGCAGGTGAAGGCTAATTTAGTCCTTGCTGTCAAACTCAGGAGAAGCGTACAGATTAAGAAGCGAAACACTATTGACCCTGTTTTACGTGCTGATGGTGCGGAGGGTTTCCGATATTGTGATGGGTTCGGAAGAGCCTGCAATACCTCTGGGTATCTCCTATAGTTTCTGCGTAGAACAAAGTATTCACTATATTTATTTCATCATCTCCTAAATGTTGTAATTCTCTCTTCACACGCTCTTAACAGCATTTATAGGAAAAAGACCGTACCTTACAAGTTTTAAGAAACCTTACAGAGTTTTGTTATGAAACCACAACTCCGGATACTTTTAGATCTTCAGCTTTTAGCCTGTATGTCTAACATCTCTTGTAAAACGGTTGAAGTTGTATACAGAGTTGTTTTGAATTGCTCTCTATAGTAACAAATTAAAAAAAAAGGGCATTAAGGCGTAAGTTCTTAGGTTTCTTTTGTGTGGAAGTGTACAAGAAATTTCTTCTCATGTTTAAACCAAAAACTGTGCAGATCTAGCCCTAAATTGGATAATTACATTGTCATTTTTTCTGTTTTGTATTAGATAAGTTTTCAAAGAAAGAAGAATGTCTGTTGATGTGTATATTAAAAATAAAATAAAGGTATACAGACAGACAGACAGACAGACAGACAGACAGACAGACACACACACACACACACACACACACACACACACACACACACACACACACACACACACACACACACACACACACACACACGCACACACACAACCAATACACATCAACGAACATGTAGACATGTTAGTTGTATTATGTAAATATACACATATTCTTTAGTAGGAAATTAGATGACTCAGCAGCTAAAAAAGTCTGTGCAACATAGCAGCATCGGTTAACAGACTTCTAATACCTCTCTCTTGTTGAACAATCCACAGAGCCTCGTATTAACACGAAACTTAGAGTAATACCCACCATATGAGAGGTAACTTTGAAAGGCATACATACACTAAATATAATTTAACATTTAGTAAATTTCTTAGTGCCACTACAAAAGGATAAAATGAATACGAATTTTCAGAAAAATATTGCCTTCAAATGAAATTAAAACAGATTTCTCATTTGTATATTTGCGATAAATATAGGTTATTATCAACATGAGCACAGGCGTATCTGTGTGGTAGGAAGCATCTTTTCCAACCACATCATTCCTCGTTCTGCGTGGCACCTTGGTCAACTGTCTTCTGTTATAGCCTCGGGTCGACTAAAGCTTTGTGAGTGGATTTGGTTGACGGAAACTGAGAATCGCTGGTCGTGTATATATATATGTATATGTATGTATATATAGTTAGCAGTTGTAGTAACCGACGAAGGAATAAAATATTCATATGTACTATCAGTATCCCTTGCTTGTGTTATCCCCAGGCAAAGGTGTGCAGGGACACTATATACGTCGAGC
>NC_068989.1:68546672-68554502 GCF_001194135.2 Octopus bimaculoides | reverse complement strand
TATATATATATATATATGTGTGTGTGTTTGTGTGTGTGTATGTATATATAGTTAGCAGTTGTAGTAACCGACGAAGGAATAAAATATTCATATGTACTATCAGTATCCCTTGCTTGTGTTATCCCCAGGCAAAGGTGTGCAGGGACACTATATACGTCGAGCGCAGGTGACAATGGGATAAACAAAAGTTTATCAGGAACCAATGCAAATAATTAGAAAATGGAGAAAAACATAGATTAACCAGTACATCGCTAGGACCACATTTGAAGCTTGTTTATTAATAGAATTTTATTCTCGCATTTATGTATAGATTGCATTCTGGGAATTTTGATCAGAAACAGCTATTAGCTTTGTTATCCTTGCTTTGCATTAATAAACGAACTTTAAATGTGGTCCTATCGATGTACTGGTTAATCTATGTTTTTCTCCATTTTCTAATTATTTGCATTATATACAGGGGTTGGACAACATAATGGAAACACCTTAAAATTTCAAACAAATTAATTTTATTATGGGATAAGACCGTCTTTGGCAGTAATTACATACATACTTACATACATAATTGTAGACATCAACTTATCTGCCATGGAATATATGCATATCAACGCAAGGAATATTGGTGGAATATTTCCGTCAAACATAACAAGCCTAATATAGTCGTTTGAGGGTTAAAAAAAGTTGAAAAGGAAAACCAGATGTAGTCAGAGCTTAGCTACCATGAGATTTCTATTATAACCAGCGAGAAAGAAAATACCACTGGAGAACTACTCCGAAAGCTGCAGATCATCTACCCTGATTGTAAATTCACCTTTATACCGATAAATATTGGTGTACTCAGATATATTAGTATGCGCCTAAGCCCCGAACTGAAGAAGCCAAAATTTTCAGGGAAACACAGAGACCAATTAACATGAACCTTACAGATAAATTATGTAGGTTTAATAGTAAAACTATGCAAAATATTTTCCTGAATTCAGTTTGTAGCAATTAGTGTTGCTGTTGTCCAAATTTCACCGATGGTGTTTTCTTTCTTTAAAACCAGCTCCCACCCAGGAAAGAATCGAATAAATAAAAAAAAGTAATGCATGCATACATACATACGTTTCTATGTGTATGTGTGTGTATCTGTGTGTGTGTGTGTGTGTGTGTGTGTGTGCGTGCATGTGTGTGTACGATGATAAAAATGAATATCAAGGCCACTGCATCCAAAGTAATAGTGGGTATGTTATATTTTCAGTTTTCCTGTATAAATAATACTTTCAATTTGAAATAAATAATGGTTTCGAGGAAAATGAGTTCGATTAGATTATGTTATGAACCCGATTTGTGCAGGGGTGTATATCACGCGAGTCACATGTATGTATGTATGTATGTATGTATGTATGTATGTATGTATGTATGTATCTATCTAGGCTTGAATGAGATTACAGTTTAGTGACGAAGAGGATACAATGCAACTCCAATGACAGATTATGAACTATCGCTCGCTTGTGGCTCTACAAAACTCCACAGTGGCAACAAGATTTCAGAAATATTGAAATATTTTATGTATTTGTACCCAGTTCTAATCTTCCAGTAATTTCATGATTAAAAACAAAAATTACTGCAATTCTCTCATCTCAACTCATCCCATCTCATTTCTACCCTGCGGTTGTTTATCTTATGCCACCGATGCGGTTGTTTATCTTATGAAAAACACATAAATAGAAAACTGAAGCATCACTTCTAATGCGAAAATCGAGATTGAGTATATTTGTATAAAATTATCAGACGAGTAAATGTAACATATAAAACGACTTGTGAAGTGGGTGAGAGGCAACAGGAGAAATCTGTTTATTTGTCTGCAAGAAGTAAACTTAGATATTGTATTATGATCTCATGAGATGTTTGTGAAAATATTTGATATTTGAATCAGTCAATTAATCAATTAATAATTATTCTCATTAAAGTATTGAGTCGACAATGTATTACAATATTTAATTTCGTTTCTTTTATGTTAGAGTTCAAATCTCAACGGGGTTTAAATTTAACTTATTTTATCGCTACCCTGGATCAATATAATAGAGTACCATTAGTATACTAAGGTCGATTGAAACGGCAATACACCTCTAATTCAACCACCTGCCTTGTCCAATTATAAAAAAAAGCCAATCTCATTTTATTTCAATTCTCTCATTTGGAAGCTTTAAGACTTAATATTTTTATTAGGCTCAGGTATCGTTGTCCGAATTCACAGTTTGTTGGACTACCAGTGGTTCGTGTCCCGCTATACCCACATAACTTAGTATTTAACAATCGCAATGTCTTCTACCATAGCGAAATGAAGTAAAATTTGGTACGATTCGTGGAAACCCAACCTAGTAACCATTTCTGTTTTCGGTTGACAGCTTTAATACTTCGTCCAGTTTAACACGACCATCTCTCTGTTGGGTACCTTGCTGCTGAGACCCCCTTCGGTCATGACTGACCATGGGTTTGCACCCAGGAAGTTACCCTCCCAGGCACAAGTCTGGGCAAGGTTGTTTTTTTTATGGAAAACCAGCAATCGCCCATGGATACCGGCCTCCCCTCTTCACGCCACCAGTGTTATCCAAGGGAAAGGCAAAGGGGCTGATACAGCTTGGCACCTGTGACATCGCAACTCATTTCTACAGCTGAGTGAACTGGAGCAACGTGGAATAAAGTGTCTTGCTCAAGAACACAACACGCAGCCCGATCCGGGATTCGAACTCACAACCTCATGATCGTAAGCTCGACGCTCTAACCACTGAACCATGCGCCTTCACTGGGTACCTTGAGCGAGATACATTCTACTGCAAGTATTCGCCTCAGATTCCCAGTCTGAGGAACTATTCTGTCATTCTCATGCCAGTCTTGGATATCTGAAAACAGTCATTAGTTCCACTCTATCTTTGAATAAGTCATTAAATCATAAAGAGCTCGTTGACACGCGCAAACGTGTATGGTTAGGTATCATGTACCAGGCTTTCGTCAACTATTTTTTGGGTGCTTACGTGGTTACGAGCAGACATAGACACCCTCTCGCTCTCTCACGCTTTGATCCAGCGGCACATCCAAAGTTTGATAGTTGAAAGTGGGGAGAGAGACACCAGCACACAGCTGGTACTCAATTTTCAGCTATGAAGTGCTTTGCTCAAGGATACAACGCGTCACCTGCTCCAGCAATTGAACCCACGATATTATAATCGTAGGTCAAATACCGTAGCCGTAGCTTTCAATCATTGAAACTGTCATCAAGAAAAGAAAAAAAAAACCCGAACCTAATCAAACAAACAACGAACCAAAATCAACCAAGTTGTAATTACTACAACTATGTACCAAGCTGGGTACAGTTTACGATTGTAAAGAGATAAAAGCAAAGTCCACACACACACACACACACATACAGACTCATTTACAAGAACACATTTACACACATGCACATATTTATATGTGTATATAAAAGTATTTTATCTATGTATTTATCTGTCTATCTGCCTGTCTATCTATCTATCTATCTATCTATCTATCTATCTATCTATCTATCTGTCTGTCTGTCTTTCTGTCTGTCTGTCTGTCTGTCTGTCTGTTTGTCTGTCCGTCTGTCTGCATAAGGTCGATAAAATAAGTACCAGCCAAGTACTGGGGTCGACGTAATCAACTAGCCCCTTTCCTCAAAAACTACTGGTACTGAGCCAAAAGTTGAAAGCACACACGCACACACACACACACACACACACACACACGCACACACACACACACACACATATGTGACGGGTTTCTTTCACTTTCGGTCTTCCAAATCCACTTACAAGGCTTTGGTCGGCCCGAGGCTATAGTAGAAGTTACTTGCCCAATGTTCCACGCAGTGGGACTGAACCCGGAACCATGTGGTTGGGAAAAACCCTCTTACCACACAGCCACGCCTGTGCCTATATATACTGAGAGGGAGAAAGAGAGAGAGAGAGAGAGGGAGAGAGAGAGAGGGAGAGAGAGAGAGAGAGACATGTAAGTATAGATATATACACTCAAATACACACAGAGACATATATGCACATATCCTCATATGTGTGCGCGTGCATGTGTTATATTAACTTCCTTCTTGTCGAATCAGCATAGGGCAACGCAGATACAGAAGAAAGAATTGTAGTTTATTATGGAATAGATGTCGCTAATTAAATTTTTATCATAGAAATATGATTGGGAAATTCTGTGCCTAAGGGTTTGGTATTTGGTGTTTCATGTACATTAAAAATAATGAAGCACGATTGATTAGTTAACACATAGAACGAAACTCATTCAATAAAGTCGTGATAATTTACTTTATGGCTAATGATTGTTAGATTAAACATAAGGGATATATAGCTGAATTCTGACAATCACTGTAATTCAGTTGCTGTCATTAAAAGTTCCTTTCTATCGATTTGCTAATGTTCCATTGATATATCGAACGATCGCTATCAAGCGCTTACCTTCATCTATTTGCTTAATATTTCATGACGTTCTTGTCAAGTTTACGATTAACAAAGAGATTTGCAGGTGCTGCTGAATACGATACAAATGCCTTATGTAATTATATCAGATATAAAGTTGTCGGTATAAATGTATTATTAATCACATTGAATCTGGATGGTGACTGTCACTAGCTTTAAAAATATTTCTCCTCTTTATTTATAGGTGTGAAAAATTGTGTGATGTCCAAGATTTTCTGAGATATATACGTGATAATATACTTGTTCCAAGATCTGATATTATTTTTGTCCTATTTAATGTGCCCAAATGTACACGTTGTAGAAATAAAATTATCAAAAAAAGATTCGTGACGATGAGCTAATTTTATTTCTAGGGCAAAGACGACACACTTACCCAGTTAATATCCATGAATAAAGTCCCAAAATCTTAGAAGTAAATTTTAGTTCTTTCCCCCATATCAGTCAAAACTAATATTTTATAAAAATTCGATGATGCTTTTAGCATTAAAAAAAAAAACGTAGGACCTCTTAGCTTGGTAGGAGGGAGGAAGAGAAGTGTTTCGAAACTGGAAACGTAGCCAAAATGATTACAACAGAATGGACTCTGCTAAAGACCTCACCACAGGTGCCAGGTGTTGTTAAATCAAATGACAGATTAAGTCTGCCACTCTCGTAGGCTAGGGCGCAGTTTGAAATCAGAACATGGCAAAGAACCAAAGAATACAGCAAGGCATCTAGTCCGACGTCTTTACACTTCTACCAATCCTCTACCTTAGAATGGTACATTTTTTTTATCAATCCCAAAAATGAAAAGCAAAGTTGACCTTGACAAGATTTGAGCTTTGAGCAAACAGAGTCGGAACAAGTAGCACAATTTGTTCGACGCTCCAACGACTATGACAATTCATCACTCGTAATAGTACCAGTGTAAGTATTCTCGACTCAACTTGAATCTAGTACATCAAAAGCTATCAAAAGCCAGCTGAGGAAACTTAGAATAAATGTTCGACCGACTAGAAATAGCAGCTAAATCTACCTCATATTACACCCTATCACATTAAAACAGAAATGATATATATGATACATTGTGTGTGTGTGTTTGTGTGTATGTGTACACGGATGAGCTAACACGGTCGCCTATCTGTTGACAGTTACTGAAGCTGCTAGAATTTGTAATCAGATCTTAATCATATTGAACGCTGCTCTCTTAAAAATGTGAAAAAAACATTACATACTGTATTCCTAAATTGAAAAAAAATTGATTTGTCATGTCTGGAATAACTTTGAGTAGTGAGTCGTACTTCCACCTTGTTCAGCTAATTAACATTACACCTGTAATAAAAACAATAGTCATTAGTTATAACGAATAATAATTCTTGTAAAAGAAGTAAGAACTTCTGTGTAACTCCCACAGGTAAAAATCACATGGAGTGAGATCTGTAATTCGTAGAGTTCTGGACTTCTGGATTTCTGTGGTCATAGTCTTCAGGTTTTAGCTCGTTCATATAATGGGGTTCCTACGGACGAAAATTCACTTCTTTATGCAATACCGTACGTATTGTGTGTCTTGTTGGTCCACTTTCGCAAGCTGCTTGATGTGTTGATTTTTGCGGGCTGCGATTGAACATTTCCTGCACTGTTGCCACATTCTCCACTGATCGGGATGTGGTTGGACGGCCACTTCTTCTTGTATCGTTCACAGAACCCGTGGTCATCAGCTTTGCATGACAACTTTTTATTGTCTCTGGACGTAGTGTTGCATGCTTACCTTTCCATGCATGCCACCATCTCTGAACCAAAACAATGGAATTCTATACTTCAAAGCATGCTGCTATTTTAGCTCGCTCATGAACAGTCAAGCGACCGGCCATCTGGAAAATAAGAAATAAGAAATAAGGCAATAAGAAAATAAATTCCCATTAGTGTTGTCTGTTTAAAAATGTTTTCATCATGTCTTCAGTGATACTAAAATTTCTATAAGCAATTTCTAATGCCTAGCTACTTCCACTCACCCTGTATATATATATATATATATGTTGTTGTACTTGGGGATGGTCATATTGCCAGTTTAGCCAATAAAAACACACGCACTGTATATTTTGTGTTAATTTGCTTCAGCTTTATATTACATTAATCTTAATCTTATTTCGGCCAGAGTTCTTTCGTCACACTTCTGTGACCTCATCAGTGGTCCTTTGTTTCCTTCATGGCCCAAAGATTTTCAGTAGTGATCATTTTGTTTCGTTTTCTAGAAGCTTGTATCTAGGACTTCATTATCCATTGTAGATTTTAGTACAGAAGAATGTTATTTTAGATTCACTGCTATTTTCTCTATTTCGACAGCCCACGTAAACCTCGCAATAGCTTTCGAAAGGAAATTTTCATTGAAAAGACCTTTGCTAAATACTTTATGGCATCTATGTGTACATATATGTGTGTATGTATGTATGTATGTATGTATGTACGTATGTATGTATATGCGTGAGTGTATGTGTGTGTGTTTTGTGTACGAAAGAAAGAGAGAAAGATTGAAGGAGAGAGAGTAAGATAGAGGGAGTCAGAGTCCTGTCGTGCTAAATCCAATTATACGAGTCAGGAAAAATTACTTGTATCAAACTGACGTTGAGAGTAGGAAACTTATTTCCTATTCGCTTAACACCAGTGGACTGAAACTTAATCTCTAATTGCAGGTTATAATTACATTAAAATACTAATTATTTTTATTCGCACTTTACTATCTACATACATATGCTAACATATCAGCAAGTTTATCAAAGTGTTAGCAGTTATATTGATATACTAATAGAAGGAATACATGATTGGAAATGATATATACTGATATTTATGCTAATATTAATATCGTCGAATAATTAAGAACGAACATATCCATTAGCCTAAGATTGGAAAGATCTTGTGGCTAAATATTGATTAGTCAAAAGAGAAACAATTGTATTCATTAACACGGAGAATATATTACGTGAAACTGATTAGAATTTTAATTTTAATTATCAGATGTTCTCTGAAGAAACTTATAAGATTTAACTGATAATAGATTTCTTGATATATGTATCTAGAGTGAAAGCAAGGATAAACTACTTGAAATAATGTAAGGAATTTATGTCTTTCACACTTAAGAATTAAAGAAACTGATTCATAGATTTCTACTCCATTAACAAACACGCAATCTCGCGCGCAAACACACAAATATATATTTTATATAAGATATTTAAAGACAGTATTTTCTGCTTGTTTAATGCAGAGAGGGTTAATATATAGATATATATATATGTGTGTGTGTGTGTGTTTGTGTGTGTATGTGTGTGTGTGTGTGTGTGTGTGTGTGTGTGTGTGTGTGTGT
>NC_068989.1:68533417-68546662 GCF_001194135.2 Octopus bimaculoides | reverse complement strand
TATATATATATATATATATAATAATATAATAATATAGATTCAATCAAAAGATTGGATGAGGTACTTAAAATTTTTGTGGCACCAGAATTTGGTAGGGTAAAATCCAAAAGCAAAATCAAGAGATTTGGAGAATTAAATTTGAAGAAAAGCAACAAAAATGCATTAGGTCATAGCAGTACGTACGTTTCGTACAAGCCTCATTTATTTATGTAGTGAGAACACCACATAAGATGTGCAATGAAATTGTACTCCTCAGCTGCATAATGAAAGTTCATTTCAGACAGCCGTTTTGTAAATGGCTTTCTGAAATGAACTTCCATTATGCAGCTGAGGAGTACAATTTCATTGCACATGTTATGTGGTGTTCTCACTACATGAATAAATGAAGCTTGTACGAAACGTACGTACTGCAACTAAGCATGTTATCTTAAGAGATTCATGTTATATATTGACCACTTCTCCATATACACAAGCATACAAACATATATACTTACACAAAAACGTACAGACATACATGCAGAAGGGTGCTGAAAGGTTTCCGCTTTGGTTAAAAGAAAATACAGGAAGATCAGTTAATTATGAATTTATTTAACATATTCCTTTCTCAGATTCACACACGTATTGCAGCCGTCCTCCAGTTTTTCGAAGCCCTGTAAAAGAACTCGAATGGCTGGGCCCCCAATCAGGCATTTTGCGATACTCTTAAAGCTAGGAACTTCTCAGTATCCTCTCGTACATGCATACACATACTTGTACATGCATATTCACTATGTCTCTTTTTCTCTGCTCACAGTTTCTTAAGAATATTGCTATTTTAAGATTAGCTTGCTACTTGGGATATCATATTATATGTCGTAATACGCCTGAATATATCAAAAACATAATTTTCTGAACGCTTAGTTTCCAATTGCTTTTAAATCTATCAGCTCAGTTCGTAAGCCTACCACCATCCCCACAATATATACATGTATATGTATATACATATATATGCACACACTTATGCATACATATTTATATGACTATATACGTAGATAATCAGATAGATATTTCTTGTTCAGATCTTTCAGAATTTTCCTTAAACATAGTTTATCAGTTGGTTTTTCAAAACGAATATCTACAAATTGTTCTCCTTTCAAGTGTCTTACACACATAGCCTTCAATAAAGAGACTCCCAGCAGAAACAATGCTTACGTACATATACCGGGTTGAATCAAATGTTTTTCATATTTCAAGCTTCAACTAATAGCTCAAACAAATTACATACGAAAAACGTTTATTCATGAAGATATATCCTATCATATTATATTGTCAGTTGCCATGGCTGTGTCAGAAGCTCAATTCCACACTTATAGCATTCGACTGGAGGCAAAAAAAAACAAAAAACAAAACAAACTCCCTGAATTCGTTTTCAGCTTCTTCCAAATTGTTGACTTCCGTTTGTACAGGAAATGAGCTATTGCTCGGAAAGAGGTGGTAATCTGACAGTGCAAGGTTTGGATTGTAAGCAAGGTGAGACAGCACTTTCAGCCCCTCAAGTTCCGGAAGATTGCGCTTGGTTACATTTGCAGTGTGTGTTGGGCATTGTCTAGCTGTAGGATTGTGAGTCTTCGATTGTCCAATGCCGAGTAGCAGCTACTGTTGAGCATAAAAGTTAGCATTCACAGCATGACCATCTGGGACAAGATCAAAGTACAACACTCCCTTATAAATTTCACCAAACACTCAAAATGACCGTCGGTTCAAACCACCCTTGTTTGACAATTAGTTCTGAAGCCTGGCTGGAACAAATCTGCTGATTTTTCTTATTAGGATTACGAAAACAGATCCATTTTTCATCCCTAGTTACAATTCGACGACAAAAACGGGCATCTCGAAGATTTGCCAGCAATTGTTTGCAAATGTTCACGCATTGCTGAGTCTGGTCATTGGTCAGTTCATGAGGAACTTTTCGACAGCGTCTATTCACAAGACCGAACTTATAAAGCTGTCAATAGCATGGTACAAATGCTTGTACTTAGTTGTTCAACCATTTCAAGCAAAACCTCATCTTTCTCAACAGAAGATTTCCCTGGACTTAGTTTGTCTTCGAGGCTGGTGCTACCTTCCTTGAAACATCTGAACCAGCTTAGTGTTACACGTTCGTTGACAGCTCCTGCGCCTTTCATATCATTAATTTATTTTGCAGCTGCTCTTGCACTCAGTAGTCTCACCCTTTCACTGGTAATCTCAAGTCGTCTCACTCTTTCACTGGTAGTCACAAGTGGGACTAATTGCAATTTTTTCACCACTCATCATCAAAACTGTAAAATACAGAATAAACAATTAATGTTTATATGTTATATATGAAAATAAAGAATAAACAGTTCAGCAACGACTGGACAAGTTGTATCAAATTAATGATATAACATAGAGATACAAATTGCCGATTATGTTTACACTTGACAGTTGTTTTGATGAGAATCTTCCATCAGTATTCAATGTGTTGTACGTATTCAATAACAGGGGGATTCTCTTTTCAATTCAAGGCTGTCTATTTTTTCGAACGGCATTGTGTATCGCTTTTGTAACAACGTTGTATAGGGAGGTAGTACCTTGATGACATTTTTGGGCAGATGCTAATCACATGTGTGATGTCTTCCGCGAAAATATCGCATAATCTACATTTTCGGTTGCATAGCGGAGCTGCAGAAATTTCACTGCCTCTTTTGTTTATTAGGTATTTCGTAGCAGTCTCCTGTTCTTGGATTTCAAATGCACAGCCTTCGAAGTGTGATGCAGCAGTTACGAATGCGAGAGGCTGCACTTCACGTTGATATTACTGTCTTCTTTAAGTCTTCGGGAATCCCATGTAGTCTTTTCGTTTTTTTGGTACGATGATCGTTTTACATCCAGGTCTTCATTGAGGTATGTTTGTCCAGCTGTTTTGGGGTTGTGTGGGAGATTATCGGAGAGAGAGAGAGAGCGAGAGAGAGAGAGAGAGAGAGAGGGAGAGGGAGAGAGAAAGAGAGAGAGAGAGAGAGAGAGAGAGAGAGAGAGAGAGAGAGAGGGACAGAGGAAGAGAGCATGCTTCCCGAGAAATTCACTGCCGACACAGGATGTTGTTCTCTTCGATTTTCAGCACTAAGTTTATGTATTTACTTTTGTTACTGATGTTTATCAAGTGCTGTTTCAAAGAGACTATACGAAATTCGAATATCTGTATTGATCTCAAACCTCTGCCTCCTTCATCGCTTTGTTATCACTGTCTCTGAGGAAGTTTATGACAGAATCTTGTGAGTTTTAATGTCTATGGAGTGGATTTACCCTACAAACCAGTCAAGTATCCCAAATGTTGAAATCAACAGTTGTGTTACAAATACATTGTGTGATATTGTCTTGTAAGTCTAGTATAAAATTCTCGAGTCCCTCTATCTTTCCTCACAGAACCTTCTATGTATGTTTTCGGCAATGCCTAGGCATTTGTAGTATGTATGTATGTATGTATGTATGTATGTATGTATGTATGTATGTATGTATGTATGTATGTAAGGTCTTTGATTTCCTGTTTCCTTGAATTTCTGTCATGAAATATACCAACGTAGATATGTCTATCTACATATCTATATACTTTTTAATGCCATACAAATACGGCGGATATATATATATATATATATATACGCCCACACACATACATATATGTATGCATGTATATATATATATGCGTATAAATATGTATATATACATATGTATATGCATGTATGTATATAAACATACATACATGCACACACACACACGCATACAAATACGCACACACGTATACACACACACACACGCTCAGACACACATTGATACACAATGAAACGCACATATTACTAAAGCGTTACAGACACGGCAGACACTGAGCTATCGACAAGACAAAAGCTACTTCACTGAATTCTTTGAACTTACCTGGTGACAAACTAAATAGAGCTATGTGACGAAATTAATATAACAACATGTGCAAATCTTGTTTTTGTTTGCTAAACTAAATGTACGTATATATTTATGAATGTATGCATGTATGTTTCTATGTACGTATGCATTTCCTAGTATGTATATGTCGACTATTCAACGCTGTAACAGACTGTAGATTCGACGTTAAATTCAAAATTTCAATGCATTTAACTTTACATCTATTGTGTTTGTTTCGCAGAATACTTTGGAATTGATTTCAAGGCATCATACTGCCATACATTGTGAGAAATTTATCAAACTGCTAAGCAGACTTGGAAAGATTTGGCTAACAACAGCACAATAAATTCATTCATCTATAAGTACATCTACAGTCTGTAACTTAGAAAAGTTTGTCACAAAAATTATTTTATACCGTCAAAATGGTTATTCTTCTCATTGTGTATTACAATAGCGATTGCTAAAATTTAGATATTTGCAAAGAAAAAATAGGTTGCAGTTCCCTTAGTGCTATTTGATGTCTTGCAAATAACTCGCACATGCAAGTTCTACCAGTCGAGAACCCCGCATACCGGAAGCCAGCAAACGTATGAGGTCATCAGGAGAGAATGTGCGCCGTTTCGAGGCCTACATCTCGACGGCATCAATGCGCACTGGCCCTCCTCACTCATATGAGGCCCCGCTTGCTAGATCAACTGGTTATTAAAAACAAAGCTCAATATTTCTCTAGCCATCGCTCATCGTCTCTTTTTAACCAAATCCAGTGGCTAGCCTTCTCCACTGTAGTTTGGATATCGGTCATGATGGTATTTACCTTACGATGAGTTAGGCCTAACGATAACAGCAGTCGTCTCACACTGTGTCCAACAAACCCTCAACATCCAACTTCTAAATTATTATCAGTGAAGTTTTTATTGACAAGAATATTGACATCTATAGTTACAAATGTAACTGTTTTTATTATTTAAGTCATAGTGTCGCATAATCATAGGACACATTTCATTTGTAATTTACAAGGCTATGAGTACTAGGTCATGCTTGTTGCAGTTTTTACAGCCTTTATTCTTTGTCTTTCGATCTCCTCCTGACAGAAAGTCCTCAAGTCGTTCTTATTGAGGCATGTCTAAAAACGAGGCTTTCTGCTCATCACTAGTCCCTTGGATGTTCTTTCTGCATCCACAATAGATATGACTCTATAATATTCGGAGATGATTAGGACATTGTGACACTACCCGACTACATAGCTTTCCTTCTTACCTTGGAGTTTACCATCTGCCAGTATTGCTCCACAAAACTGACGGTAAGTTAAAGGCCAAAATCCTCAACATTCTCTACTGTGACCATTTTGTTCCGCCCTCCAAATATTGTATTGAAACACGATCTCCTGGGAACGTACGTGACACCCACTTCAACCTGCCTTGTGACCTGTTCTTAGTTTTGAATAAGGTTGTGAATAGCCTGTTCCTTAGTCTCTGCATCTGCCGATGGAGGAGTGTTATTGTTCTACACATCAGGCCAAGGCTACCTTTAGTCGTTTCGTTGGCATAAAGAAGCCTCCTTTCTTTTATGGCAAGACAAGGATAGCCACTCTTCCAATCGTTAGTTCCTTGATATATTCTAGAAGCAATTACGTATTATTCTTTGTAAAACACCCTTCGCCTCCTCATATCTTTTATTAAGTCACTCTCTTCCGCTAGTAATGCTAACAATGCTACTATTATTGTTATTAGCTCTATAAATAATATTCTTTTGTAAAAGTTTAAATGTTTAATGCGTCTGTTTGCAGTATTTGTTAATTGTTCGTTATTTTTTTCTGTTTATCTTTCTTAAATTCCGTTTTGGTATTTTCGACAAGTTTTCTTTCCTTGGGGGTGTACACATTGCAACCAGCTTTATTGTTAAAACTTCTTACCACTATACCAGACGAAGAAACCATATGGTTTCGTGAGTAAAGGAAAACTGACAAAAAGCAAAATATATTTTAAACATATCCAAAAGCAATACTTCATTTTTTTAAACTCAAGGTAAACGAGATGGACACTCGTTTCATAGCATAATAATAATAATAATAATAATAATAATAATAATAATAATAATAATAATAATAATGACATTAATAATAATTGAGAATTTTGTATGAAGTAAAACGTGGTCATATTCAAATTCTTTTGTTAATTCTGTTACAGATGTCTGCTCAGGGCATAAACAAAAAAATCAGTAACAACAATGATGATGATGATGTTGATCAAATACTAGTTGCAACAATAATAATAATAATAATGATAATGAAGAAGATAGAGATGATGATGATTATGATAATAATAACAAGAACAATAAGAATAAGAACATCAGAAACAACAACAACAATAATGATGTTGATGATGAGGATAATGATAGCGACGACGACAACGACGATGACAAAGATGATGAGGTTGACGATGACGATGATGACGATGACGATGATGATGATAAAAATTCTTTATTTAGTCATAAAGCGCAAAAACATTCAAGTTCATTCATAAATTGAATATGGCACGTTAAAAAAAGGAAGTTTGCAAAAACGTGTAGGGATAACAAAACAAAATTATATAAACACTGTACGGGTCTGGGTGGATCATGGACGTTATACAAGGAAGAAACTTTGTCTAAAAATAATGACGTGCAATAAAGAAAATAATAAACACATACAATATCGAGAGGAACATTCACTTAAATGTGAATGTTCCATGAGAACAAATTTTACTGCGGTAGTTGCCATGTAAGAAATTCTCACATTGACATTTCGGTGTAAAATGCATTCTTGTTTATATCGCTAGCGGGGAGACAAATCTCCGCTATTTCCAGCGCCGAGATCAGATCACCAGATGAATCGTTGCTGCCTCTAGGGGTCGGGTGTTCATCATTGACATGATCAAACAAGGTCAAAATCACGTGGTCTGGTGGTCTCAACGCTGAGGTAGCAGAGATTAGTCTCCCCGCTAGCGATATAGACAAGAGTGCCTTTTCCACCAAAAAGCCAATGTGAGATTCTCTTTCATGGCAAGTTTGTTCTAATAGAACATGCAGGTTTATTATCAGACGGATAGTCATGATGACTATACTGGGCTTCATATATTTTACCCCAGTGTCACTTTGATGGCATGCACTGCTCTCTCACTCAATAATAATAATAATGGTTTCAAATTTTGGCACAAGGCCAGCAATTTCAAGACATACTGCTGTAAATTTATAATTTAAGGTCAATATCAAGAGCTTGTCAAATCTTAAACTCAAAATAAAATACAACAAATGTTATAGCACAACAAATTTCTTTCATTTTTGCATTTATCCTCAGATGACTTGAAATGTAGGAATTTAGCTTTACCAGCAATGTCATTTTACAAACGGCTAACAATAAATAAGTAAAAGCCAACGATCTCTATAGACTGGTTAAGTATAAATGCCTGCATCAATTATTTTTATGAAGTTAACGACATTAAGACGAAAGTCTTTTACGTAATCATACATCATTTAACTCAGTCAAAATCTACTTGAACAATAATTAAAATACAAAGGAATAGTTCATTACAGTTCATAAAAAAGTACGTTATCTTCAAAATATCTAGGGACTAACAAAGAATCTACCTTTAATAACAGTTTTCAATATTTGATAACGATAAAATATTTTGTAATCATTTTTTACTTATAATTCCAAAATGGAATAACTCTAAGTAACTTCAAATCAATATAATTCACTAAGTTTCCTGTAGAATTACTAACAATAGTCTTTGTTCAGGCCCTTGTATTCATTTTTATTTTGAAGAATGCGTTCTAAATGAAACTTCCTCTTAAAAATGTTCAAAATATCAGTAATTATCTAACATCAGAAGTGAAGAGGTTAACGTTTCGGGTTGTTCGTCTTCGACCAAGAGTGTTGGAGAAAGATAAGGTGTTATTGATTTAATTATTAGCTGACATAGCTTAAAAGCTTATGGTCAAAGCAACAACTCCGAAAACAAGTACAAGTAAAATATCGACTGCAGAAAATATACATCATACGATAATATGGTATTATGTGTATTTCCATTGTTCTCACAAAAACGTTAAATTCCAATTTATGACTTTTCACGTAAATCATTTTAATTACAATTTTTTACCGATTGCATTTTGTACATTTCGTACGTTGTTATTTTATATTCTACCCTAATGCTTATTCAACCCTAACCAAGAAATGTCCGTCTTACTTTTTGTTGGGTGTATTATATTGTACAAATTTTGATTTCAAAACGATCATGGCTTTGTTTAAAGTTAATGTATATGAATAAAGTAACATGAGAGAGCTGTTTTTTGAACGAGCTGCAATCTTACGATTTCGTTTACCACCCATTAATTAAGGAATTTGATTAAGAAAAGATCAATAACGCAATTAATATACCATAAATGAATAACTATTGATTTATTTACTCTGGCTATCTGTTAAATGCGTAAGTATTTCCTTTTTATTTTCTGATTAAAATTAAAGATTAAAGCAAACTTATAAGCCGCAGTTGAATACTTTACATTCTTTTCTCTCTGATGAAATACAAGCGACCAAAAATGTTAAAATTGTTAATTGTTAATCCTCGTATCAAGTGGAATTATCGAACTCCGCTACTAGATTTTTCATGTGATTAACTGTTGCCAATCGCAGACCACTGGGTTTGGTATCTCATTATATTCTAACAACAGTCCTCTTTGCGAATATGTTCAGCAATATTGATTTATGATCAATTCTTAACTCTGCAGCGGTTCATTTAATTTTTGAAATGATAATTTCGTTAAATAGTAGCAACAGAAATGTCCTGATCATTAACAGCACTACATCTTATTTCACAGGTTATAATAATCATCTTGGCAGTTTTAAAGTCGAATCAGTTATCTCTGTTGTAAATGTCAGTCTTGCACTCTAATCTTGAATTTAAATTTGAAAATAAAGAGAAAAATATTTACATATTTATGAGGTGTGTTATAGAAAAAAACAAAGCAAAAAAAAAAAGCAAAAACAAATTAATCAATAATCATATAATTATTCATTTAAGGCATGTTAATTGCGTGATTTTTTTCTGAATAAAATGCATTGATTAATAGGTAATAAACAAAATTGACTTTAAAAAGTGCTCCTCGAAGTAAAAACCCATGTTAGGATTGGACCGCTGTCAACAAAACACTTCCCTCGTGTTATATTATTTATATAATTTAAATTTAAGCAAAGTTGTGATTGATTTAAAGTCATAATATATATCATTTAATGAAGTTAATAGAAGGGAAGAAGGAGGTTGTCGATTAGGGTAGAATGATCGTTGCTGAATATAAAATAGTATAAAATGAACAAATGTAGACGATCAAAAAATGTAACCAAATTTTTTTACGTGAAAGGTAATAAATTAGGTGTGTAACCTTATGTTAAGAACAGTGCAATACATATAACTGACTTACATTTCATCTATACGTTTGTATATTGGTGTATTAGAAAAGGCAAATAAAGCAGTGAATGGGCAAAGTCATTAGAGCGTTGGAAAACGTTTAGCGGTATTTGTTCTGACTCTCTTAGCTCAAATCCTGCCGAGATCAACTTTAGCTTTCGTTCTTTTGGGGTCGATGACTAAGTATTAAAGGCGGTAGATTAGCGGGACTGTAAGAATGTCGGACCGGATGGTTTGCAGTATTTGTTCCTGATCTTTGTATTTTTAGTTCAAATTTCGCCATGTCTTGTTTGGTGGACTTAACCCGCATTGGTGGTTTAATGCCATCACTTGATACTTTAGTATCTTTAGTGTAACCCACTTTGTTGCAAGCATTCAAGCCAGGTCTTCGTTTTAAGGGTATTTTTCCCTCCTTCCCATCAGTCTCTACTCCTTTGGAATGAGAAATGAGCACAGCCTTCCCTCCAGACTTGAAAGACGTTTCGGTCTTTATAAAATAAAGAGTGAATTAATGGATATCTTAAGTACATTGTTTTCTTTATCCAACATTGTTGGTTGTTAACTCAACGGATATTTAATAGTAATGGATATTTAATAGTAAAGTATGATGCGTATGAGACTGAATGTTAGGTTTTATTTTGTCGTCTACGTTGAGGGTAGTGGTAATTTCAAATGTTGCCAACGAGCTTCTAAATTTAATTTCTTTTGATATCAAAACATTTTCAACAGAAATTATTCTTGATGTTAAAATTTTACAAGCTCAACCATTTCAACTCGAAAAGTCTTCTGAGCGATAGTAATCTAATAGTCTAAGTCTTATAATTCCTGAAATTGCATTAATCTAAATAATTGGCATCTCAATGATAATTGATCTTGGAAGTCTTAGTTTAGTGTGCTAAGTAAGTAGTAGTTAAAAATTAACACTACATCAAAAATTTATATTAGTTTAACGGAGAATCTTTTCAAAACACTTTTTTATCAACATACTAATTCATTCGTTCATTTAGGTTCGCATTTATGTCAGCCGTTGCTTGTTTCCCGTATGCCTGCTTCTATGGATTAGCAATGGCAAACTTTAGCGTTTGCATTACCTGGTGGCCTTAATAGGTAGCTGAAAGATTGCTCCCCTTTTCAGGTTATCCACCCTCTAGCATTAAGTTACCTCTGTACCTTAAAAGAATTTCTTCCCGAGGTGCAGACCTCGGCAAGATATTTTTTACTGAAGATCAATAGTTGTTTATGAATGAATTTCTCCTTTTCCATGTCACAGATCTTGTCCAACAGCCAATACAGTTAACACTAGTGTCGTCAGACATAATGACGTTAAAATACAAGAAAGCGGAATGAATACCACGCAGTAACTCTTGCGATACTCTAATGTACCCCGTAATCTATTACGCTGGTCAATTACTTTATTTATTAATCTCGAAAGTATAAAAGGTGAAGCTGAAGACTTAGCGTATGGCATTCTATCTGAGTCTCTAAAGATTCTGACAACTAACACAATCTAATTCATAAATATTGGTTTCAAATTTAGGCACAAGGCCAGCAATTTCGGAGAGGGGGAGCTAGTCAATTATATTGATCTCAATAATCAACTGGTACTTATTTTATCAACCCCGAAAAGATGAAAAGCAAAGTCGACACAGGACGCATTTGAACACAGAACGTAAAGTCGGAAGAAATGCTGCTAAACATTTTGTCCGGTGCGGTAACGATTATGCCAGCTCACCACCTTATCTACTTCATAGATGCCGGTTTCAAATTCTGACACAAGGCCAGTTATTTTAGGGGAGAGGTATTTTAAGGATAGACCCCAGTGTTCAACCGATACTTATTTTATCGATCCGAAAGGACGATAGGCATGGTTGACTCCGAAAGGATGATAGGTAAGGCCGACTTCGGGGAATTTGAACTTAGAACGTAAAGACGGGACGAAATGCCGCAAAGCATTTAGCTCGGCACGCAAGCAGTTCTGCCAGCTCGCCGTCTTATCTATTTCATAAATATATAAAATTCATTTTAAAGGTCATGAGTACTGTATATTTATTCTTGACATATATGGACTATAAAGTTAACTATAACCTAGCTGAGAAATCAGCACAAATGATTTGTTTATAGGGAAAAACTGTTTGTATATGATCTCACTCTCTCCCTCAAATCGACACGTCAGGTGTCGAAGTGATCGCAGTACAATGAAGTGTTTTGCTCAAGAACACTACGCACCTCTAGGAATCGAAACGAAGATCTTGCGATCGGCAGTGCAACATCCTAACCACCAAGTCACATGTCTTCAGTTATAAAGTAAAATACAGAATTGAAGAAAACTGTTCAGATTTTTCTTTAGTAGCAACAAATCCAAGAGGAAATCCAAGAGGAAATGTGGCTATTAGATACATGAGTAAATATTTTTACTAATTGTAATTTTTCTTCATAAAAATAATGTTAGACTAAGAATCCGTTACAGTATTTAAATTTCGAATCTTATTGCGAAGTACACGAATGATTGGCTTGGCCAAAAAGTCCGTTCGTTTTTCTTTTCTAGTGAAAATAAGACACAAGTTTTAAGCACAAAGCGACGTGTTCAATCAATGATATCATTGCCGTTTCGTTTCAGTATCTTCTGCCATCTTGTGAGCAGGTCCATTATTCCTTGCTCGAAGAACCTTCTGTCTTTGCTGGTGAAAAACTCTTCCAGGTAAATTTTTACATTCGCTTCAGATTTGAAGGTCTGTCCATTCAATGAATTTTGAAGAGACCGAAACAGGCGGAAATCTCAAGGACGGGCGTATATGGTCGGTGTGGCAAACTTCTCAGCCAAACCCCAATAACTTCTGTCGCGTTTGCAAAGGAGTGTGCAGTCTGGCATTGAGATGAAAGACAATGCCCTTACGATTAGCAAGTGCTGGACGCTTCTGGTGGATCGCTGGGTTATTTGTTCAGCTGATCACAATACATATCCAAATTGATGGGAGAAGAAGCTTGTAAAAGACAAAATCCTTCTATCCCACCCAATTAAAGCATAATCTTCTTGGCGTCAAGGCCTGTTTTGGAGGTTGTTTGTGGTGGTTGCCGCACTTTCCCCATGATCATTTGCGTTTTACAATCCATTCCTTATCGAAATCTTGAAAACCATTCCTGGTATTCATGTTCCGTAACAGCAACCTCTCCATACACAGTGTATATCTTCCTGCAACTTTCTGCCGCTTTCGTGCGTTTTTTGGTTATTTTCTTTCAGGGTTGTCTCAAGTACACAAAATACAACCTGTCTCACCGCAAGTTCGCATCGAACTACGATGAAGTGCCAGGTCCCTAACGAATGCATATGCACAAGGGACAAACTGAAGTTCGCTACTTATTAGATTGGTTGAACAAAATGTTACTCTATGAATAATTGACATTATTATATTGCATGAGAAGCTGACTACACATGAAAAAAAAAATTGAATTTATATCAAAGCACAAGACAATATAGAAAATATGTACTGTGAGAAATAACGCGGTACATTTCCACAACATCGTAAAGAACATAAAATGTTATTTTAAAAATAAACACGTGAAAGCCAGCAGGGAAAAGTAACACGTGAACAAAAATTACCTCGTATACTAGAAGGAAACTCGATTTGTTGCAGGTCGTTAATATAGAGAATCGAAAAAACTAATAAATAAATAAAAAGAAGGGGTAATTTTTTAACGAAACGAAACAAACCAATTTTCAAAGAAAATAAATGCAGCTCAGAGCCGAAAGAATTCCTTTCTTTGTAAGAAATAAATTCTATCGAAGTAAACAATAAATCAAATGAACTCATAAGAAGCGATTCATCAAGAAATTTTTGCTAACGTAAAGAAACAGTCGGAGAGAGAGAGGTGGGGG
>NC_068989.1:68526060-68533396 GCF_001194135.2 Octopus bimaculoides | reverse complement strand
GGGGGGGGGGGGGGAGAATGTATATGTTGATGAGAATTTGGGGATGTTTATTTTAAAACGGAAGTAAAAGAAAAAGAACTGTTTTAGCTGCGGGACTATCACGAAGACGCCATATGGGAATCTACAATCCAATAATACTAGACATGGGATGAAAGGCAAAGTCAGCTGTGACGGTACATGAACTTACAAAGGAGAGAGAAAGAACTAAATACTGCAAAGCATTTGGTCGCCATTCTGATGCCTCTGTTTTGCCACTCAATTGCTTTTGTTGTAACTGTAACTATGTTTGATGTTTGAAAATGTCTTTGCGTTATAAGACATCAACTCTGTTTTACGCTACAATTGAATTTCGCAAAGAGAACAGTAATGAAAGAAGTGATTGAGAAATTGATTTCCTTGCTAAAACACATTCTAAAAGAACAATCACGTTAAATAAATCTCATCTCAATCAACGGAAATACGTTAGTTAAGAATCTTTAAGAAAAGGCGAGAAAAAGAAGTATCTAAAACTTTAGATTTATTTCTTTCAGCGCAGCTTTAAATAACAATAATAGCATGTGGTGATCATATATTCTCTACCGGTACTTAAAAAGTATTTCCATCCTCACTGTAGCCGTAGAATCTTTAGTACTCACTTAAGATAATTACAAATACAATATTTCTATGCTTGATCAGTTTACTGAGGAATGAAGTGCTGTCCAGTTCAGATATTTGCTCAAATCTACTGGCAAAAATCTGATCTGAGTATTAAGGCAGTTTCAAATTGATTGATTTCTACAGACACGTAGAATACAAATACAGCTGTTTAAGATAACGGTTTAGACGTTAATTGTGTAGTTACCTTGCTTCTTATAATCATATGCTATATATTCAAGATAGATTGAAGCAGTAAGTGTAAACGTATTATACGCAGTAAAATGATATGAATAATTTTTCCTTTGAACGATAATTTAGCACGCACTCTTGACTCGGCCAATTCGAGCATCAGAAGATATGTAACTCAAGTATGATAGAGAGCTGTGCTGCTAATAGGATATGGAGCTTCGGTTATTCAGTCAACGCTCTTTGTAAGTTAACTCTATGTTAAATCCTTTACTTAATAACGATGTTAAACCTTGCTTTTTTATACTGGCTACAGAGAATTAAGTCGTAATAACGTGATACCAAAGCTGAACAGTGGTACTACATTAAATTACTATCTCCAAATATTCGTAAACCCGAATAGACATATAAAAGACTCGTCAGGTAAAAAGAATATGCAAAAAGTATGTTTATCTCTGTGTGGTTATAAAGTTTACTTCACATCCATGAGATTCTGGGTTCGAGCGGAAGGTATCCTGAAACTGAAGACCTATCCCGAATGCTTGCCACAAAGTGGACTTTGCTAAAATATCCAATTGTCTGATGGGAGCGGTACATTAGGTGATGGTATTAAAAAGTACCTAAGGTCTAGATCAGTGGTTCCCAAACCATTAATAAGTCAAATTATAGTCGGACAAGCACCATCTGTCTATATATTCCAAACTCATTTCATTCGATTAATAAAGTATTAAAGAATTAAAGAATACTTTCAAATGATATATAAATGACTTAAGTCCCTTTCAGATTTCAATAATATTTCTACAGAGCGAAAGCGAAAAATGAATTCCCGCAGCAGATTGTGTCTACCATATTGCTACATGACAATACATTCTGAGTCCCTGTCACTGCAAGAAGTCATTATTTTCTGCTTATGATCGAATGAAGTGAACCCATCAGTATACAAGAGATATAACTCGTATTTAGCTTTTAATATGTGGCTAAAATTAGTTTTGTATTTTGATCATATTTTGATCATATTTAGATTAATAGATTAATGTTGCATTTCGTTTCATTAAGCACTACTTGCAAATGATAAAATGGTTACTGTTCTAAATAGTTTAGTGTTAGCGATTAGATTCCACCCTTAAATTTATAACCGATACCATTTGGCTTACTGTTCCGCACACCTACACCTAATTAAATAATAATACAAGCATTTAAATAACAGGCTTCCCTACAATCCAGATCAGATCAAGCCAATTGACTATTATTTTGCATTCTTCTCAAACATCGCAGGACTTTTTTCAACTGAGACTTCATCTTTTACGTGAAAACCTCATATCCTATTTCTCACTGAGACCCATATTTCTTAACTACTATTTACAATCATGTCATTTGTCCAAGATACACTCTTTACTGAAATTTTACTCCAAAATTTTGTGTCTGGCGCAAGCAGACGCCACTCTCATTGTTTCTCGACTTTTTACTCTAAATGCTAGCAATAACGACGTATAGCAGGGCAACATCTCTGATCCAGCCAACCGTTGTTCTATTTCTCTTACCTCTAACATTTCAAAGATAATGACGGTAGCTACTAACAAAGGCATTCTCAATCAAACCTTGAACCCACCACTCTTTTCAATAACCATTTGTTCGGCTTCCACAGAGCCAGCTCTACTGGCTACCCACTCTCTTATACAACTCATCAGTGAGCTTTCATTTGAGAGAAGTTGGGTGTGAGTAATGATGTTGCTGTAGACATTAACAAAAGTTTCCATCGTGTCTGGCATGTAAATCGCCAATGAAAACGTCTTCCATGTTTTAAACCGGCAGCTTCTTAACCGATCACACAATCGGGGTATGTTTTCATGGAGCTCTATTTGACATAGGCATAATCAACTCTGATGTTTCTTAGAGTTTGGTTTTGTTTCCCTCTCTCTCTTCCTTCTATACATCAATGATCTACTTGCTAAAATATCTAATAAAGCCCACACTTATACGATACAGACGACACGATCCTTCAATCCTCCCTAACATCCACCCCACAAATATGTACTATCCACATGTAGATTAGATAACGCATGCCAAATCTGCATTGATTCCATAAACAAAAGCTTTGTGAATCTCCTTCAATTTGGCCACACGAACATTTTCCTTTTCAACTTCAGGTCATCAATAAAAAAATCAACTCAAGCGCTTCCCATGTCAAGAAAAAATACTCACGTATTACCATCTCGAAACATAAGAGGTACAGCTGTTCCAAATGCTAGGTTTACTATCATCGAGGAACTCTCCTGGTGAAGCACATCGTTAGTATAGCCAGGGCAGTGTCCTAATGACTGGTCCTTCTCTTTAGGACCAGAAAATATTTCATCCCCATAACTTTTGACACTCTATAAGGATCAAAGTAAGAATTTGATGGAGTACTGCGCCTACAGCTGGAATGGCGTTGCTGTTGCGCACACATATCTCGGATCGCATTCACAGAAGGGCCACTCAATTAATTGGCATTCAGTCATTACCAGTTACGCTCTAGCCCCTGAGTCACAGTTATATTGTTTTTTCTCGCTTTGTTTTTTTTTCTATTAGCGTTTCTATAAAGGGTTCTGTTCTTCGGTGTCAGATGGTCTCTTACTTCTACCATCCAGGCACCCTTGACCCATTCGTTGCTCGATCTCTAATTTTTTGCTACGTAGCTTATACCAGATTTCAGATGATTTGTATGATATTTTAAACTTTAATAAACATGTATTAAAAAATGTCATTTTCTTTCAATCAACTGTTTAGGAAATGTGCCTGTAAGGCTGAACCTCACTTATTCCCATGTACTCTTACAGATTTTACATTTTACTGAACATATCTAAGCTTGTATTTAAATATATCAGTATTAAGAATCATTCGCTCGGGAAATGTATGAAAGTATCAACTTCATATAGTCCCGTACAACTTATAAAATTTTTAGACAAGAATCAACTGTTTTAAATTTTCATTAGTCTTCATCTATTGTTTATTTTATAAGAAACTTATTTGTTTTTTATTTATCTCTATCTCAAAAGAAAAAGTGATATGCAAAGCAAAAACGAATAAATTAGCAAATAAATTAGCAAATAAATAAGCAAATAAGTAAGCAAATAAATAAATAAATAAAATCTGACAAAGTTATTTTGGTGTTTTTTCCCACCCTATTACACCAGTGTTTTGTACTAGTGAAAGCTTTTAGACATTTTTTCTACATTTCTAGTACGTTAATTGAATTTCAAACCAAAACGTCGATCTTCAGTTGCATCAAACCGAACAGTCACGTATTTACACACATTGGAAACTTTTAGAGAATACATACATACATGTATACTCGTTTACTCTTTTACTTGTTTCAGTCTTTTGACTGTGGCCATGCTGGAGCACCGCCTTTTAGTCGAGCAAATCGACCCCAGGACTTATTCTTTATTCTTTGGAAGCCTAGTACTTATTCTATCGGTCTCTTTTGCTGAACCGCTAAGTTACGGGGACATAAACACACCAGCATCGGTTGTCAAGCGATGTTGGGGGGACAAACACAGACATACAAACACACACACATACATACATATATGTATATATATATATATACATACACATACGCACACGCGCACACACACATGCACACACACGCACACGCACATACACACGTGCACACACACACATCAGGCTGAGTAAAAAGTATATATAATGGACTCTCCCATCGAAAACGACTCATGAGCGTTCAGCTTTTGTTGAACTACCTGCACAAATGAGTTGTCTATAGTGATCAAATGTATGTGCTGCACATTAGCTCACTCTCTCCCTCTCAAATCGCTGTTGTCTAAACAGGTGCATGGTGTATCATACATCAGGTGTCGAAGTGATCGCAGCGCAACGTGAGATGAAGTGTTTTGCTCAAGATCACAGCGCATCACCCGGTCTAGGAATTGAAATCCCGGTCGTTAGATCATGAGTGCAACACTCTAGCCACTAAACCATACACCCCCCTCTCTCTCTCTCTCTCTCTCTCTCTCTCTCTCTCTCTCACACACACACACACACACACATATACATAGATATATGGAACTGCAGATACAATATCCCTGCATATCACACGTCTGTTTTAATTCCTCCACTTCACTCCCTATTTCATATCGTCTCTAGAATAACTAGTGATTAACTATTTTCTCGCACCGTCTCCGATGAAGGGATATGTAAAATATTCCGGAAACAGCTCTAAGACCTCTTTGTAAATGTGCTAAAATCTTTCACAGTCTTGGATTTTTGTCTCATTCTGTTAATTTTTTATAGATATACATATATACATACAAACACATATAATATCTTAGCACATATGAATGTATGAATACAAGTACATACATAACATATACAAACACATACACTCATAAATATATTCCTGAATACACACTGTTTTACTTATTTCTATTTCATTCTTTTGTTGTTTTGATAAAAATCAATTCATTTCTTTATCTACAAGTCGGTCATTGACACTCTGTGGTTTGTAAGAAAAATGTAAATTGATGTAATTTTATCCCAGAAGGCGCGCAAAGGCGATGGTATCATTTATTTTATAACATCAAATAAATACTTAAGAAAAATAATTCATATATATATATTATATTATATTGCATAATATTATATATATATGTGCGTGTGTGTGTGTGTGTGTGTGTGTGTGTGTATGTATGTGTGTGTGCGTGTGTATGCCCACGCACGTGTGTGTGCGTATGTGTGTACATACATATACATACACACATACGTACTCGCACATGTTTTTCTTTGAGCTTTATGTAAGTTCTTCTTATGAAAGTTTAAGCCGGCCGCTTACAAAGCGACACGACCCTTTGAGTTAAGAAATTTCCCGGTAATAAATCACTCCACTGTGACGCTGAAGACGGAAAAATGGGTACTCTTACCTACCTACTGCGGCAAAAGGGTTGTCAGAGTGAGAATAGGTAGAGTATCATCAGAAATAAAAGAAGCGTGGTTGTTAGCAGCCGGAATGCACAAAACTGAGGAAGACGCCAAATTCTAAAGGTGACAAGGACAAAGACAGTAAATTGTTGGGATACGGTCTAGAAATAGTCATCCAGGTCGGACAAGATCTAAATAAAATTGCTGAAGAAATAATACTACCAGAGGACATAAGGTTGAGAGTGGTGGTAGAAGGAAGGCCATCAACTTGTTAACAATGCGGCGAAAAAGGACATATTAGAATATAGTGTTCCCAGAGAGAAAATAAAAACGAGGAAAGCCAACAAGAGCAGGGTGCCGAGGTGGCGGACCTGGAAAATGAAAAATGCACGAAAGTGGAAGTACCATTTACGGAGGTGGCCGGCGAAAAGGGGGCTATGGTGATGGATAGAGAGAGATACGAAAAACTGGAGGAATGGTTTGGAGACAAGGTGGACCCAGTGGGAGTGAGGTAGAATTTGACGACCTACTGCCAGTTGTAGATTACGACGACTTGTTGCCATATATAAAATGGTAAAACGTGAATAAGCTTTCAAAATTTTTTAAAGACTACACATACGATACACCAAGGAAAAAAAGGAGAAAAAAAGAAGGAAAAAAATGATATAGAAACTTTGTATTAAAACAGTTAATGGTGCTGCTTGAGAGTGGGGTTCAAGCAGCCACAACATCGTCATTTAATTATTATCCATCTCTCATTCATTCGTTTTATGTTTTTTGTCCCCACTGTGGTGTTCTGACTGTCCTTGTGCCGTCCTCCTCTGTATCATGGCCTATGAGCCAAATAAAGAAATACAGTTAGCGAGGTACGCTGTTCGGGCCAGTCCCGCAGAAAAGACGAAATACGTTGTCATAATGCGGGACATAACGCTTATTGACATGTCAACTTTGAAAAATTCTTGATTCTGGAAATTATCTCCCCTTCTCATATGAAGGTGGCTTACTCCTAAATTGTCATTTGGTAATTATGGCACGTTATCCAGGCGGAGATAATTTTAATAAATGGAGAATTTATGGTGTATGGAGAATTTATGATATACCAGTATTTTTTCAAATATATGTCACTGGCCACTCTGTGATATATCTCAATTATTCGCGTATGTATATATATATACGCATACACATATTCATACAAATATTATATATATACATGTATATATATATATATATGTAAATATATATATATATATATACATACATATATATATTTACATACACACACATATAAATATACACACATACATACATACATACATATATATATATACATATACCTTTACATCTTAATCTTGATATACACGTGCGTATGTATATGAGTGTATATCTATACACATATTTAAATCTATCTATCTACCTATCTATCTATCTATTTGTATTTGTCTATGTGTCTATTCATCTATATAGATGCCTATATACGTATGTGTAAATATGTATGTAAGTATGTATATATATATGTATATACATATGTATATATATGTGTGTATATATATATATATATATATATATATATATATACACACACACACACACATACATATGT
>NC_068989.1:68515552-68525864 GCF_001194135.2 Octopus bimaculoides | reverse complement strand
CTTCTTTTAAATTAATTTGTAACTAGTTTTTCTTTTAGTTTTCTGTGAATCACAGCTCGGAATAACCAATCAACTTTACAAAGATTTCTTTCTCGTAATTTAAACAAACAAAATCTATATATAAGAATCTAATTACATTATCACTACTTTTTTTTCCTAACATCTCTCTCCGTTTCTCACCTCAGTTAACACTTCGTTACTACCACTACTACTACTACTACTACTACTACTACTACTACTACTACTACTACTACTACTACTACTACTACTACTACTACTACTACTATCTTCGTCATCTTCCTTGTAATCATCATCATCATCATCATCATCATCATCATCATCATCATCATCATCAAACTGTCTCCACTGAAATAAAACTTTAATTATCCCTTGGGTACCAAATTTTCCAAATGAGTGCTTCATTATTTTAAATCTGAAATCTAATTCCACCTTGTAGCAAGTCACCAAGCAGTCTACAAAAATAATTGAAACAATGAGTTCAACAATGGTTTTATTAATAAAGGATCGCAAAATACTGTATTCCAATCAATTTCGAGAAATCTAAACCTATAGAAAATCTTCGATTGTGCCCGAAATTTATTTGGTCATTGAATTAAGCAAATGAAAGTGGAAATTAATTGTGTCTCTAAAAACACATACATACATACATACATACATACATACATACATACAAGCATACATAGATACACACACACATACACCCACACATATATATGCATAAATTTTTAGTGTAATATATGGATTCTTGTGGAGATGGCTAGAAAGTCACATACTAATCCAAAACGGTGGAGTATAATGTAGAGTTCTATGCAGCTGAAATTCAGGAGATCGGATCGAAGAAATTATTTCATAAAGATTGTATAAACCATAAAAGTCTTGAGGTATGAGAAATGAATTTATTTATTTAGTCACTTGTCCTCGTTGGAATTAAGGCGTTTCCACCTTGTAGCAAGTCACCAAGCAGTCTACAAAAATAATTGAAACAATGAGTTCAGCAATGGTTTTATTAATAAAAGATCGCAAAATACTGTATTCCAATCAATTTCGAGAAATCTAAACCTATAGTGTATGTGTGTGTGTATCTATGTATGATTGTATGTATGTATGTATGTATGTATGTATGTATGTGTTTTTAGAGACAATTAATTTCAGTTATAATTAATTATTTTATATGTTTGCATTAACATGTATGCTACGCATTATAGAATAGCATGTTTACACATTAGTGCAGATGAAGAAAGCTCATCGGAACATCGTGGGTACACCAATGCTTCAACTCATAGTTGTAAATAAGTATCGGCTTAAAAAATCCTTTGGATATAAAAAATCGAAGACTCGAATCTTCATCTCTTGTAAACATGACAAGCGTTCTACAATTGAATGATAGAAATCCTTCAAATTTTTCTTATCCCTTATAGAAAATGTGGGTTTGACTCCCACGGGCAGCATTTGACATTTTCTATCCAAACAGTTTTTAACCCAATATTCACATGCTATTATTTATAGCTTATCTGCTTCAAGATCCAATGTTCCAAAAATGAATTCTATATACATATGTAAATATATATATTAAGCTACCTACCTACCTACCTACCTACCTACCTACCTATTTATCTATCTATCTATCCACCCACACACATACCCGCACACACACACACACACACACACACACACACACACACACGCATACATACGCGTGAGTTCGACAAAATATACTTTGTCTCGACAGAAAGCTCGTCCGAAACGATCATTAATTTATTTTACTTTTTCAGCATTTCGTTTTCACCGTCTTTTGATCAGCAGTTATACAAAAACACAGCTCCCACGAGAATCTCATGTTTACAAATTCCAGCCGTAAACACAGACACTCGCATCACCGAAAACTTACGCACGCATACAGCCACGCTTACGTAAATACGTGTAAGGTGTGTAGTGATTTATATCTTTGACATAAGCTGGCATATACACTATACAAATGATTACTTTACAATGCAGGACGTCTTGGTTTGTGTGAATTGTTTTAATTAAGCAACTAAAATAGAATAGGATAGTTTTCAGATGATTACTTGGAACGAAAATAAATGGAAACAATATATTTTGATTGGAAGTTTTATACATCTTAAATCACCTAATCTTACTTAGTCTCATAGCAAATTAAATTAAACGTTATTAAGACACATATCTATCTATCTATCTATCTATCTATCTATCTATCTATCTATCTATCTATCTATCTATCTATCTATCTATCTATCTATCTATCTATGTCTGTCTATCTATCTATCTTTACGTCTGTGTATAGCAATCTCTTTCTCTCTCTGTGTATATGTATACATGTGTACTTGGGTGTAGGTAAGTATATATTTATATTATATATGTATATGCATACACACACACGCATACACAAGCGCACGCAAGCATTTATTTATATGTATATATACACGTCCAATAGATAAATATATACGTATTGATGTACACTCAGTCATACAGCAAAATACTTATTCATGTATCCATACATCCACATATACATACGTGCATACGCACCCCCTCACACGCATACACACTCATGGAGATACAGTTAATTGTATATAAATATGCGTAATATTTTCATTTTTATTTTTAATCTATGGATTTGTTATTGCGAATCATGTTATTTTATATATCGAAATCTTAGGTAAACAAATTAAGTAGAAGGATTAATATGAGAAGATAAGAAGTTATTAAGTCTGGTTGATAATTTATCTATGAATGAATTTCTCCCCATTAATAATCATTCGGGTCGTTGAGTTTTCATATTTTCCTTTTTTTGTAGAAACAATCAAAACTTTATATCCTCTCCTTTTTAATGAAAAAAAAAAAAAAAAAAAAAAAAAAAAATTACAGGCACTACGACAATCAGTAGCTTTCATATTATCTACTGCTGTAAGTGCACTAGCAACAACAATAGAAAACGTCAATAGAAAAATACTGAAGATATTCAAAAAAATATGTATAAATATTGCATGTGTTTTAATTCATTATTTAAAAATATGGTTATGGAATATAGTCTGTAATCACCGAGCCATATAAGCAGCGAGCTGGCAGAAATTTTGGTATGAAGGACAAAATGCTTAGTGCCATTTCTTTCAGCTTTTTAGGTTCCGCGATCAAACTTCAGCAATGTTGAATTTGATTTCGGAGTGAGGGTCGTTAAAATAATATCAGTTTAGGACTGGGGTCGATGTAATCGAATCATCATCTCCCTGAAATTGCTAGTTTTGTGCAAAAAATTGAAACCATGATTACAATACTTGTTGAACCATCCAAGAAAGAAAAATAGAAGAAAAATATGTTTAAGCCTCGCTTGAGTTCACAGAGAATATCTGTTTCTAATTTAGGTACAAACACAGCAATTTTAATTCGACCATAGTGTCTGACTGGTACTGTCTTCCTTTTGCCCCAGAAGGATGAAACATAGTTCTCCTCAGCGGGATGCGAGTTCAAAACGTAAAGGGCTGGAAGAAATACTGCTTGGCATTTTGTTTGACACTAACGATTCTGTCAATCCACCACCCTCAACAAAAATACAAGAACAACTAGAGCAACGATTTCTGTTCCTAATTTAGGTACAGGGAATGGGTTTAGTCGATTAATTCGAATCCGTTATTTGGCTGGTACTATAGTTTATCGATTCTCCCCACCCGGCCAAAAGAATGAAATGCAATGTTGACGTTGGTGCGATTTGAGCTCAAGACGCGAAGGATCAGAAGAACTGCAGCATGATATTCTGTCCGACAGGCTAACAATTCTGGCGACTTGACAACAATTGTCGAATATATTGTTAATTGAACATTTTTAGTAAGATTTGTTGATTTTCAAAATCTGTCCTTTGCAGCTTCATTTATTTTCTACTTCATTTCACTCTGTCTATATTTGTCTCTATAATTCAGATGTAAAGTTAACTACGGCGCCACACCAAACTACAACAATTAGAAAGAAAAGAAAAACATGGAACGCTAAATCAAGCAGGATGTCCAAAAGCATTTCCAAATATTGAATTTTACAGCAAAAACGTAAAGTCCGAAAATCGAAAAAAATATTTTTGATGAAAATCTACAAACATTACATTTTTCCAAAAGATTGCTTATGACGTACAAAAGTAATTCAGTATATCACTCATTCATTCTCTCTCCCCATTTTCTCTCTCTCACACTCTCTCTTTTTCCTTATTCATATATAAATGTATGTATGCATGTATATATGTATCTGTGAGTATTAATGTTTGTTCTTATTCTTTTAGTGTTTGTTCTTATTCTTTTCGTCTCCCTCGAAATTGCTGGCCTTGTGCCAAAATTTGAAGCCAATATTAGAGGTGTATACGGCGGCGAGCTGGCGGAATCTTTAGGACACAGGGCCAAATGCATAGCAGCGTTTCGTCTGTGTTCACATTCTGAGTCCAAATTCCGTCGAGGTCGACTTTGCCGTTCATCCTTTCTGGGCCGATGAAATAAGTACCAGTTGAACACTGGGGGCGATGTAATCAACTTACTCCCTCCCCCGAAATCGTTGTCCAAAATTTAAATTCAATATGAGAGGTACAGGACGAGTGTCTTATAACTTTCTGAAAAATATACGTTATTTTACAAAATTTTGCTGAGATAGCTTTCTGGTGGATTTAATAAAATTTGGAAAAATAACATGTATTTATTGCAAATATACGAATAGCAAGTGTGTTTTGTTTAATTTTCTTTTAAGGTAATATATAATTTTCTTTCGAAAACTAGTATTTATCTTTTTTCATTTTGTACATGTACAAAAATATTTGACGAAAGTTAAATTGTAATTATTGTATGTATGCCGTATTTACTGATACATCCAAAGTCACCCATCTACAACGGATAACGGATTAGTGCATACATACATACATACATACATTCTTTTTTTTTTGTTTTATTCTTTTATTTGTTTCAGTCATTTGACTGCGGCCATGCTGAAGCACCACCTTTAGTCGAAGAAATCGATCGTAGGACTTTGTAAGCCTAGAATTTAATCTATCTGTCTCTTTTGCCGAGCCGCTAAGTTACGAGGACATAAACACACCAACATCGGTTGTCAAGCGATGGTGCGAGGACATAGACACACAAACACACACACACACAAACACACACACACACACACACACACACACACACACACACACACACACACACACATGGCGAGCTTCTTTCAGTTTCCGTCTACCAAATCCACTCAAGGTTTTGGTCGGCCCGTGGCTATAGTAGAAGACACTTGCCCAAGGTGCCACGCAGTGGGACTGAACTCGGAACAATGTGGTTGGTAAACAAGCTACTAACCACGCAGTTGCTCCTGCGCTTATATATTTACATTACATAATACATACATACATACATACATACACACACACATACATACATACATACATACATACATACATATATACATATAATTCTTGGGTGTCAGTACGGAGAAATAACGACTATTTACTGGAAATGAACACAAACCGACTGTTTTAAAATCGAAAAATTAAATTCTAAACAGTAGATTAATAAAGAGACAAATAAATAAATAGAATTCCTAGCTTGTTGATTGTATTTCGACTCATTGAAATGTCTTCTTTTGTTTTTGTATATGTCAAATTTTTATTTGTTGCAGTTTAGGAAATCTTTGAGATGTGAATCAATAGTGTTATAGTAGCGTCAGAAAGATGAGTGACGTCAGCAATTAAAACCAATTGTGTTCTTGGTTTTCGAATTGTCATCTACTGATACTAAGACGTTAAAAAGAAAAATGGAAAAAAGACAATAAGTAAATATAAATAAATAAAATCCCGAACAAGGCTGATACATGATGACAATGGTTATAATAGTAAGCTAATTCTCTCTATTTGTTTCGAACATAGAGTTTAAAAACAAAAATGAAAGTAAGCCATGATAAAATAATAGATAATAGAAAACAAATATCATAAAAGTCATCAATAATTCTTATTAGGGTGATTATGATTATGCTGCTGCTGATAAAAATAATAATGATAATAACAACAACAACAACAACAACAACAATAATAACAATAATAATGATAATAATAGTAATAATGATAATAATAATAATGATAATAGCCTGCTTTAAAGACCGAGTGGAGTCTGATGCCATAGGCCAAACGCCTGTTATTACAAATAACATCTCCGTTACACAATAAAAGCAAATCCATTAAGATAGAGCTAACGATGTGAGGTGTTAAACGAGTACCATGGCATAAAAGTTCATTTCAATCCCTCTTGTGACACGACACGAATATACTGTGCGCGCGCGTTTGTGAGAGTGTGTGTGTACGTGTGTAGGCATGTGCATGTGCTTGTGTGTGTGTGTGTGTGTGTGTGTGTGTGTATGTGTGCGTGTATGTATGTATAATTCTGCTTTGTTTTTATTGGTGATGTTCTCTTTTTAATTTATTTTATTTTTCTCTGTTTAGGTTTTGTAGCAAGAAATGTCAAAACAATTACATTCCTTTTTACCATGTTGCATTAACGATATAACTAAGTAATAAAAAATGAACGAAACACTGTAGAGACAAAATAATAATAATAATGATAATAATAGTAATAATAACAACAACAATAATAATAATAATAATAATAATAATAATAATAATAATAATAATAATAATAATAATAAATAAATAATAAATAAAAATAAAAATAAAATGTACAAAAATCAATTTGCTGACATTTTGATTGAAGTCAAAAAAAGGAAAGAAAAAACCACGTTAGTTGATCTGCGTGTACCTACTTGAATTTATGATTGTCTCTGTACCATTATATACGTGGCGGGGTGTTTTGTGGGGTATTTATATAAGCTGCGTACAGTAGGGGTTTGTATATTTTTTTGAGTGAAGTATGTTTGGTTTGCTTGATTTAAATGGTCTATGTAGTTTAAATGGTTAACATGACACAAAATGAATTTTGGAATATCTTCATTTATTGACGTTTTGGTGTTCAAGATTTTCCATTGAATTTTTCGGAATTAAATAATGACACGCACTGACAGAAAAAATACACACACACACGCATACATACACACACACAGGCACACACGAACGCACACACATATATGTACACATAAATACATAATTGTACATACACACATACATACACACACGCACACACACATATATATATATATACAAACATATATGCATATATATATATATGCATACGTATATACATATGTGTATATATGCATATGTACATATAAATACGAATATATACATGCATACATATAAGTGTATATATATATGTATACACGTATACATATGCAGGATGCATAAGATATTTGAAGACAGATTTATCTTTATTAAAAAAAACAGATATAATAACAGATAATAACTTTATCAAAATATGCTATGAGGATAAAAATAAACCTTCTTTTCTATAATGTTATTCAATAAAGCCACCTTCAGCTTCAACAACTGCTTCTATATGAGATCTAAATCATCTACGTGCTCGAATTAAGTGGTCCAGGTTCATTTTGGCTGACTATGGGAGCTTTCAAAGAATCTTTGGTGTTATGGGCGTGTTCATTGACCTCTCTGTCAACAACGCTCCACATGTAATAGTCCAGTAGATTGAGATCTTGGGAATTAGGAGGTCAAATGTTAGGGGTTAAGTAATCATGAAAATTTTCAGCCATGTATTCCCGTGTTACTAGAGCCATGTGTGATAGTGCAGAGTCTTACTTGAAACACGTATGTCCTTCCATTGCATATACTGTCTATCCAGGGCTTAACAATTATTTCTAGGACCTCAATATATGTATACACACACACACACACACACACACACACACACACACACACATTAACGCTTCTGTAAAATTACTCGATACAGTCGCAACAGTTAAAAAAGAATTTTTAAAAGTTATTAACTATGTAAAAGAAAAAGAATTATTTAACAGAATCTCACTTATTTTTGTGCAAGAAGTTTGCATAGAGTGTATTTTGCGTGTAGTTTGTGCAAACGCTTTTGTGTTTCAACTTTTCAGACGTACGTATTTCGGGCTAATGCGTTTAGTGGACGTTGTTTTTAAAACTGTTGCTGACTATTTCCGATTCAGTTTCAGATTTGGAATTTCTATAAAGTATTCGTCTTTTCCCTTTCGTAGTTGATCCTTTTCTTATTTTGTAAAAGGCAAATATGTAAAATTCTCCATTAGCACACATATCTAGATGCTTACATCATGGAACATTTCTAAGAGGTGAATCTTTAATT
Source organism: Octopus bimaculoides (assembly GCF_001194135.2). Taxonomy (NCBI): domain Eukaryota; kingdom Metazoa; phylum Mollusca; class Cephalopoda; order Octopoda; family Octopodidae; genus Octopus; species Octopus bimaculoides. The sequence goes on along the minus strand of NC_068989.1, from coordinate 68,517,579 downwards.
TGCTGTTTGTGAACATTTACACGGCTAATTATTTTTATCGCCGTTTCTCCAATGCAATTCTCTTCTACCTGTTTGGTGCTACGCTCATACTATAACATGAATTGGACTACAGGATCTACCTACGGCTACGTCTCATAGATCTTGCTGGAGCAGTTTCGATACAGGTGATTTTTTTGCATGTATGAGTATGAATGTATGTATATATAAACTTGTATATCTATATCTATAAAACAGTGTGTGTGTGTATGCTGCGTATGTTCCTTATGGATTCGAAAACAGAGTTGCTGATTTTGAATAAAAAGATTCAGTGATCTCTCGGTTACCGAATAAAGAATGCTTTTTTGTACAACAGCTCTTTTTTTACTACAAAAATAACCTCGAAAGCGAGGTCGGGTCGCACAATTTTGAGGTCATTTTCCGGCAATATTCTGATTTTCTTCTAATATACGTTGCAAATTTTAATGTTTTTGGTGTCAAAAAATGCAGCAATGTTATGAATGCATTTGTAATGCACAAAACTCTATTTGTCAACAGAAAATGACCAAACACCATGCTTTTCTGGTACAATCATTGGCACATTTTCCATACCACCCACTTCGGCTTTTTTTTTCCAAAAGTTCTTCGGATTTCTATGTTTTCGACATAGGAGAATGCGATTATGCCCAAAAATCCCATTTTCAAAATTTTAATTATCCCCCCCCCCACCTCAATTTCTTAATTTCTAGCGTTTTTCCGAATTTCTTTTTTAATCCATGTAGAAAAATACAGAGACTACGAACCTGAGAAATTTTTTTTTAATTTTAAAATTTTCTTAAAGAAACACTCAGTATCCTTCCTCCACCTCGCCCACCCATCACCTCCCCACTTAAAAAAAACTAAAAACTCTGAATGTTTCACTTTCGTCTCGGTTTCACGCATGTCTTGCTCAAGAACACAACATGCAGCCCGGTCCGGGATTCGAACTCACAACCTCACAGTCGTAAGCTCGACGCTCTAGCCAATTTACACACACACACACACATAGATCTATCTATCTATCTGATACGTTACATTACTGTGAAATGTATCAACAATAAAGACCGTAAAGCTGATGCCCTATATCGAAATATATCCTCAGCAACAAAAATTGATTTCACATGAAATCCGTTCCCAGTCTATTTCAGTTGAATTCACATGAAATAATGCTGTTGGTAGCGAATGGAAGAACTTATAAGAAGAGAGACAGAAGAACAATACTTCGTAGATTGTGTATACGATCTGCAAAGTGAATTAGAAATTAAAGTGTTTTATGGAAAACTTTGGAGAATAATTAGAATGTGGTTTTGCGTGAAAGGTCGAAAGTCGAGAAAGATTAACTTTTATTGAGATAAGGTCAATATTATAGAAAACGAAATATCAATAACCTTTAATTCTATTCCTCTATTCTGCCCAAAATCAATGTAAATTTCCGGAAGTAATAATATATGAAATGAAAGATAATTAACTTAGAGAGTATCGATGTGTAACCGAAGCAGAAAGCGGAGAGAAAAAAAGTCTTAAAAAGAAAAATGGGGTAAAAATGAAAATAAAGTAAAAAAAAAAATGAAAGTTATCTTCAAAATATTTAATAAAAATTCAAACTGATAATTAAATAAAAGTTATTAACAAGCTTTCAGCTATGTATAGTTATATCTTAAATTATTCTTTATTTTCAGCGGGTGGCTCAAACGCAAGAGCAAAGACATTATTGTGGAAGTAGAAATAAAGAACGGGATCGTGGTAAAGAGTTACAGTACACAAACACACACTTAAAATGACACACATATATATATACATTCCACACACATACACACACGCACAAACACGCGCGCGTGCACACACACACAAAGAGGCGCAGTGTTGCTGTGTGATAAGAAGCTAGCTTCCCAATCACATGATTACGAGGTTCAGTTCCATTGTGTGACACCTTGGGCAAGAGTCTTCTACCAAAGCCTGGTGACTCGACCTGAAAGAAGCCCGTCGATATATATATATATATATATATATAT
>NC_068989.1:68513656-68515366 GCF_001194135.2 Octopus bimaculoides | reverse complement strand
ATTCTGTATTATATATATATATATATATATATATATATATATATATTACTCAAAGAAATTCCAACTGTGATTTTCAAGTTTTATTTACAATCTTATAATAATATAATGTAATATAATATATGATGAAATGATAGAATATTAAATGTCCATTCTGATTGAACTAGTACTTTCATGCATTAAGCTATGTAATCTTCAGGTTCATATAGTAGTGGTGATAGTTATGTTTTACAATTTACAACGCTAGGGAGATGCCTAAAATGTATGCCTTAAATACACTTGTATAGGCTCCAGAATGTTAAGTTTCGCAAATCAGTGTTTGGCTTTACTAAATTACTTAAGTTTGTTGGTGTTTGGTTTAGGCGTCACGGTTTGTTGAACATGTCAAGAGACCTATATTTTGACCCTGGGCAAAGCTGTAATTGTTTGGCTATTTTTTAGTAATGGTGTAAACAACATTTCCCTTTATTTAAAAATTACGGTGGTTGATTTGCTCGACTAGAACCCCTCAAGGCAACCCTTAGCATGACCACTGTTCAATGACTGAAACAAACAAAAGGATAAAACAATCAAAAGAATATTACCTTGGTAGGGAGGCAAAAACTGGAAGTAGGCTCGTTGTAATACATTTTTTTTCAATTGTAGTTTCCTTGTATATACGGTGCAACACATTTATATTTGTCATTGTCCTTCATTTTAATTGTGATAAGGGTATTTGTTTAGGTGTTTCTAGTTTATGGAGGCTTTGTTGCATACATACACACACACACACATATAAATATACGTATAATCTATTTATCTATCTATCTGTCTGTCTGTATGTATGTATGTTTGTACGTATGTATATATCTAATTGATTTTTATGAAGTATAACTAATTGGTTTTTCAGAAGAATAATTTGTCACTCCTAAAAATCTTCCTTCTCTGTTAGCTTCTTATTGTAATCGTGATTCACCACTTGTACTGCTTCGTTTAAAGATAATGTTCATGTCATTGTTGAAAAAGAAATTTCATTAAGATTGACAATTGCTCTCTTGCCATCTTTTATTTGCTCCATTGTATCATGCAATCATACACTGCAGAATCCATACTGTTAGCTTTCGAATTAACTGTTCCCCCCCCCCCCATATTTTGCCAAACGAAATACACTGTGTCATATTCTTATAATGCAAACTGGAATGGTCTCGTAAGTAAAGAGCAAATACCTCCGAACCTGCATTGTCTAGATGCTTTCCAAAACTTCGATCTATTGATCGTATTGGATATATTTCCAGGCTTGTTGTCTTAGATTTTTAAACATTGTAGAGGGAATTTTTTTTTCTAATTACTTGAATAATCTCAGATGGAAGAAATTTTCTTTTTCGACTCATTATTTTACATATGCGAGACCCTATCATATTTGATATATTTTAAAATAATTTGCCAATGCCCAACTATTTAGTGGTTGATGTACTTAATCAAAGTATATAAATCAGAGCAAATGAGGTCGCCTATAAAGTCATTCGACTTGAGAGATACAGCAAGAAAAAAAAACGCCTCGAAATTCATCCTATAATCTTGAAAAGCAGGGACACATTGGATATTAAGCTAGTACGCCTTAAGATCATAGGATGAAATTTGAGCTTCCGTACGTATGCATGTATGTATGTATGTATGTATGTACACACACAGACACAGACACACACATGTACACACACACACAAACACACACAC
>NC_068989.1:68511709-68512885 GCF_001194135.2 Octopus bimaculoides | reverse complement strand
CACACACATACACACACACACACACACACACACACACACACACACACACACACAACAGTTTCCGTCTACCAAATCCAGTCACAAGTCTTTTGTCGGCCCGGGGCTATAGACACTTGTCCAAGACGCTTGCCCAAATGCGCACGGAAAGGTAAATATATATTTAACAATAGTTTACGTAGTAAGTCTAGCTGATGAGCTTTAAATGTCAATTCGACAACAAAAAGCGAAATCAATTGATACTGGAATATTTATCCTCCTGTTTGTAGATTTACAAACTGGAAAAACCATATTTTTAAATGTATTTACTACATTCTCAGTGTGTGCTTGCATATTGTGAGAGATACGTGGTTTGGAGAATTTTATTCTCCTTTCAAGTGAGCAAACAGGTACATTTTGTACTCTGACTTTTAATATATATATATATATATATATCTACACATACATACACAGACACAGACACACACACACGCACGCGCACCCACCCACACATATATGTATGTATATATATACCTAAATATATATATACATGTATATATATATATATATATGTGTGTGTGTGTGTGTGTGTGTGTGTGTGTGTGTGTATGTGTGTGTGTGTAATGTACTGTTATGTGATGGTAAATAAACATTTCCATTAGCCTAATGAGAAACTCGCCTATATACATAAACAATCTTGGCACCCTCCTGTAATTTAAAAAAATCTGATAGCTAATATTATCTACAGAGTCTCTAACTTCTCTTCCTCTAAAGAAATTTTCGAGAAACCAGCGTCCTACTATATACCTAGCCATTTGTGGCTTCAAGGATAGATAAATATATAATCCCTCTAATATTAATCAACTTGGGGTGCAAGTCAATTACATCGACACCAGTGCTCCATTGGTACTTGTTTTATCGACCCCAAAATGATGAAATGTAAAGTCGACCACGGATGAAATGCCGCTAAGCATTTCGCACTGCAAAATAACGCTTCTGCCAGCTTGCTTCCTGGTCTTATGCAGACACATTCTTTTCTACTCTTGGCACAAGGCCCGATATTTTGTGGGGATGGGGCCAGTAGATTAGACCCCCAGTACGCAAATGGTACTTAATTTATCGAACCCGAAAAGATGAAAGGCAAAGTCGACCTCGACGGAATATGAACTCAGAACGTAAAGATAGACGAAATATCATTAA
>NC_068989.1:68502950-68510702 GCF_001194135.2 Octopus bimaculoides | reverse complement strand
CACACACACACACGCACACACACACGCACGCACACACGCACACACAGAGAAACACATGCACACACACACACACGCACGAACATACATAGACAAGAAAGTACACAATGTACACTCACATATAGACACATGCCTGAAAATGCATACGAACATACATACATACACACACACACACATGTATAGAATATATATTTCTGTGTATATGTGTAAGGGTGTACTTGAAATTAAGCATAAACCGATGTACAAATGTCACACACAAACGCGCACATACATGGACATGCACAGACGTATGTGTGTGAATGTACATTATTACATATATACATATATATATGAGGATATATACATGAGGAACTTAAGCAAGTACGCATGCATATACACGAATACATGCATACATATATTCATTTCTTTTAAAGCCTGTTACTTATTCTATTGATTTCTTTTGCCAAACTGCTATGTTATTGAGACGTAAACAAACCAACGCCGTTTGTCAAGTGGTGGTGACAAACACAAAGCCACATACGCATTATGTGTGTGGGTGTACTTAAATATATGAACTAAAACAAAAATAAATGTACAAATATTCTTTTTTACTCTAGGCACGGAGCCCACAATTTTGGGGGAGGGGTCAGTCGATTAGATCGATTCCAGTACGCTACTGGTACTTAATTTATCGACCCCGAAAGGATGAACGGTAAAGTTGACCTCGGCGGAGTTTGAACTCAGAACGTAAAAACAGATGATATACCGTTAATCGTTTCCCCTAGCGCGCTAATATTTCTTTTTTTTTGCCCACAAAGGGCTAAACATAGAGGGGACAAACAAGGACAGACAAATGGATTAAGTCGATTACATCTACCCCAGTGCGTAACTGGTACTTAATTTATCGACCCCGAACGGATGAAAGGCAAAGTCGACCTCGGCGGAATTTGAACTCAGAACGTGCTAACGTTTCTGCCAGCTCACCGCTTTAATAAATGTACAAACATCATACAAACACAAAAACAAAATTACAAATTCGTAGATGTACATTTATGCACTCAACCAAGATCATACTTTCACTTATACATTGCAATCCCCAGCAATAACTGAACTCGTGCAAAATCTTATACTGACACGCATACATAAAACTATTAACGCTTTATAAATTCTATGCTACACAATTCATTTTAGTATTTCATTGCAAGCATACATCAGAACCTCTTATCTTTTACTTGTTTCAGTCATGGGACTTCGGCCAGGATGGGGTATCACCTTGCACGGTTTAGGTCGAACACATTAACTTCAATACTTATTTTTTAAAACCTAGTACTTATTCTATCCGTCTCTTTTGCCGAATCGCTAGTTACGGTGACTTAAACAAACCAGTACCGGTTGTCAAGCAGTAGTGAGGATAAACAAGAAAGAAACAAGAACACACACACACATACATATACGACGCGCTTTTAGTGTACGTCTACAATATCCACTCAAAAGACTTTGGTTCTTACCACGCAGCCAAGCCTGCGCTCATAAATTTTACCGGAAGAACAATTCGATTACATTGATCTCAGTATTTTATTGATACTTTATTGTATCGATCCCGAAAGGATGATAGGAAAAGTTAAAGCCAAAGCAACAGCTCTGCGAACCATCGAAATCCTCGTTTATTTTCCCACAGTGTTGCTGATGGATAATTTTGAATGACTCACCTTGCATCATTTACTTAATGTTGAGTTGTACGCATCTTGTCTGCAGAGAAGATGCGAACTCGAGTTCCTGGATGTAGATTGATAGCTATTCCTTTGACAGTCTTCACTGTCCACATACACATATTGGAGCGCATGAACAAGAAGAACAATATAAATAGAGTATATTCTGCTTAAACATAATTATTTATCAAGCCATGTATATCATATATCATATATCTTATCGTATATCTCTACGTAGTAATATGTCTCTACCTAACTATATACTTCTGACATCCTGTTGTTGTTGGCACTCTGTCGCTTACGACGTCGAGGGTTCCAGTTGATCCGATCAACGGAACAGCCTGCTCGTGAAATTAACGTGCAAATGGCTGAGCACTCCACAGACACGTGTACCATTAACGTAGTTCTCGGGGAGATTCAGCGTGACACAGTGTGACAAGGCTGACCCTTTGAATTACAGGCACAACAGAAACAGGAAGTAAGAGTGAGAGAAAGTTGTGGTGAAAGAGTGCAGCAGGGTTCGCCACCATCCCCTGCCGGAGCCTCGTGGAACTTTAGGTGTTTTCACTCAATAAACACTCACAACGCCTGGTCTGGGAATCGAAACCACGATCCTATGAGCGCGAGTCCGCTGCCCTAACCACTAGGCCATTGCGCTTCCACTTTGACATCCTATAGCCATCCGAATCCTAAACTGGAGCTTTATTGTTAGTCAGAATTTCCTATTTCATACTGAAAATCATTTCATATAGTTACAGTCCTCGTTCGAAACTTAAATTTGCCGATATGGAAAGCAATTCTTTTTTAACATTTCCAAAACCATTTTATTAAAAAAAAAAAAAAAGATAGAAACATTTTCATCAAAATGACTGACTTTATGTTGGTTTTCTATAAACATAAATAGTTATATAAAACAATAATTTATACGCAGTGAAACTTGTTTTCATTCAGACATAGAAAATAGTTATCGTTCATATATATATATATATATATATATATAAAATAAGAACTATAATTTGATTCTTTTTATGGTTATAGTATGCAAATTTATTAAAAAATAAATATATCAGAAGTATAAGATAACCAATAATGAATAAAGATAAAAAAAAAAGAAGTTAGGAAATGAAATGATGGAAAATAATGAAGACTATAAAAAATATAAGAAATTATTATTACGAATGATTTTAATCTATACGTAGATGAATTTTCCAGGAATAGACATTTAATTAAAAAGAATGTTTGATTTTTGCATTTTCAAACACTGCATTATTTATTACTAAATTGAAAGAATTTTAGAAAACCCGAAAAAATAAACAAGCCACGAAAGCAACAGAGGAAACTACATCAAACATTACTACAGTTTCTGCTGTTACTTCTGCTGCTACTTCTACTAATACCACTACGACTACCACTATCACCCCTCCACTATTTCTACTTCTACTACTACTACATACAATTTCTAATTTAGACATAAGACCATAATTTTGTGAGGTGGGGATTAGTTGACGCCTTCGACCCTGGTATTTTATTTTTTGACCAAGGAACGATGAAAGGCAAAAATTAACCTCGGTGGGATTTGAACTCAGAAGATAAAGAACCGGAACAAGTACCAAATCATATTTTTCCAACGCTCTATCAATTTTTCTAGCTCTTAGCTTTACTGTTTCACAATTGTGGCACAAGGCCAGCAATATTTTTATGTGACTTGGTTATTTTATTACATAGACCATTATTTTATTAGCCGCGAAAGGATAAAAAACAAGGTTCATCTCGGCGAGATTTGAACTCAAAATTTAAAGAGTCGGAGTAAATATCTGGGATGACTTCTATGTGGTTTTCCATTTTGTAGCTCTCCGCTCAAGTAAAGCAGAAAACCTCTGTGCCACTACTTCCAATTATTTGTCTCCAAATAATATGAGGTAAAAGGTAAGTTATCTGACATGAAATAGTAGAACTCCTAATTTTCCTCAGGCATTTGTCTGGGTAAAATGATCAATCTTCTTAGATTATCAGTCTTTACTAATACACACGATCGACCTCATTTTCCACAGGCAGAGGAAATATCTGATCTTCGTTGTTCAGTAATAAATACTATGTCTAGTAAAGTTTTGCCCAAAACTACACAGTAGTCGTTCCTAATGCACTTTTATCACCAATCTTTCAACTATTTAACGATTATACTTGTTTCAGTTATTGGACTGTGTCCATTCTTGAACACACCCATTAGGGTTTGTCGAAAAAATCGGCCCTCAGTACTTATTTTAAGTATGATATATATATTCTATCGGTTCTTTTGCCGAACCGCATCGCTTGCCAAGCGGAGAGTAAAAAATACACCCACAAAGACACACACACACACACACACACACACACACACACACACACACACACACACACACACACACACACACACACACACACACACACACACACGTGTATATATAGAGTCCATGGCTCGGATCCTAAATATGGATGCACAAAAGGCAACGGATGCACCTTCTTCCATCCTAAACTGTGCCAAAATTCTGTATCATTAAGGATGTGTCTGAACCTAGAATGCATCTACCACCATCTGAAGGGCACAAAACGAAAAATAAAAATAAACAGCAACAGAGGAGTGCTACAACAACAACAAAAACAAAATACAACTACATTTCACCTTCTAAAAGGACAGAACTATGGGGAAACCGTAACACCAAATAACATAAACGTGAACAATGTATCATTTGACGAAGTGGCAAACCAAAGAGGTAACTCTTTACTCATTTATCTAGTAAATATGAAAGGCCGACCTAACCCAGGAGATCCAACGAGCCATCAGCAGCCGTATATGCAAAATACAAGGAATACCCACCCACCATCGACTAGAACATTATACACACACACAGCTCCATACGTTGTGAGAAAGACAGATGGTGTAATTTGAGGGAGATTTCGTTGCTATTTTTTATAAACCAAATGAACCCCATCAATGGATGAATGTTTAACTGTCAAATGCGCCAGTGCACATTGGTGTAGTACGTGAACAGTTTGGTGAAGCTAGTGCTAGCAAGATTTTCAAGAAATAAAAGAAAATTTAGAAAAGTTTTACAAAGAAGACTTTAGTTTTAAATAGATTTAAGAGATTCTTACTGATATTTCTGTTCCAAGAAAATCTTTAAAGACACCTCATATCCCTCGTTCAAAACAGCGCAGTTTCTCAATGGACTATTTCGCACATTTTCAGTCATACATGTATGCGCGCACACACACACATACACACGTCTGATATAATGATTTGGGATAGAGTAGTGTACAGTTGTGAAAATCAGCTGCCCAGCGGATGTTAACATAAAGCTAAGCATCAGCGAAAAAGACAATATCTATACTGAACTATTGAGAAATCTGTGGTTACTCTATCCAGATTATAAGTTCAGATTTATACATGTAATTATTAGGACACTGAGATATGTAACACACTGCTTAAATACCAATCTTGAGAAATTAGGCTTCTCACAACCAGAAAGGAGAAAGCTTATTCGAAGACTACAGATTCAAGCCATCATTGAACTGTAAAAATCTGTGAAGCTTTTCAGAAGTTTATTATTTAAGTGTATATGAGCATGTCGAGATATGCAACTATATGCATGAAAATACAGACATTAAACAAAACATGCAAATCTGCACGTATACATACATGAATACAAAAATACCGTTGATATTGAAATTCCACTGAAGAAGCCTTGGATCTTGGTTAGAAACCGGCTCTTTCTCTATTGACAAGAAATCTTGAAATAAAAGTGAATAATAACATACATACATACATGCAAAGATAAGTAGTACGTACATTATATATAAATACATACATAAATTAATACATAGGTACTTGCATACATACATGCACACTCTCAGAAATTATTATGCTTTAACGTTTTACATACCAGGCGGATTCAGGGAAGATTTGAACAGTTATACACAACTCTCTATTAAAAGCAACAATGCTTTTATACGTTTATTGATTAAATTCAGTTTAGTTGTTTGTTTCTCTTGACAATGAAAATGTCAACCTGCTGTTGCCATATGTTTACTGCAAATACATAAAATTTATAGGTGCACACATACATACGCAGATACATAGTTATATGCAAACGCACATACATATATGATTTGGCATCTATCTATCTATCTATCTATCTATCTATCTATCTATCTATCTATCTATCTATCTGTGTGTGTGTGTGTGTGTGTGTGTGTGTGCATGCAAGTGAGCAGTTTTCAAGTCCAGTAACCACGCCTTGGATGCATCTTACTGCCTTTGGTACCGCTCACACAAAGAAACTCACACACATACACACCCATCCACATACATAACCACCAAACATATACGATCAGTTAACAGAATGAAAGAACGTTTATCATAAAACACATTTGCATATCTTCTCTGTTTTTTTTGGAGTGGTTGTGGTTGTCTTTTAAAATGCATTTCTTTAAATTGACTTATAATTAACGATTTCTCTATTAAGGAGTAAAGTTAAATTAGGACGTGCAAGAGAAAGGACAGCGTGATATGCAATTAAATACCACTGAAATCTCCATGAAAAATATCAATCTCAAAGATAATTTGCCAGATTTTTTTCTTCTCTGATAAACTGTAGATCGAAAACGGAAGAAAATTATACTTTAATCGTATCTTTTTCTCTATTATCTTAAGTTTAGTCGGAAATGTTCACTGTAAAACAGAAGCAGGACAGTAAAAATCATACTTTGAAACTTTGATATTTTATTTTCTCCAACAAAGCTATTATTAGGTAGATTTTAATTAGCAAAACATTATAACGCATGCGCTGTAAACATCCACTGCTGCCGTTGTAAAGACGATTAATTTGTTTTCTATCTTGTGTGACAAAACAAACATCCAGACTTTTGCACCATAAATTCTTTATTACATTTTCGCACATATTAGATTCAAAAAGTTTAAGATATTCTAGTCAGGTGGAATGGATCTAAAGCGTGGTACCTATTAATGTGTTTTTAATACCATTAATGAGTTTTAAACAACTGCCTTTCATACTTGATTCTTTTAAATTATGATCAAATCTTCTGAACTATGGTCCGTTCATCTAAACCAATATTTATATTACACTACTGCTTAGAATTGAATGAACTATTGTCATTTCTCTCTCCTCCCTCTCTATCCTTCTCAGCCATTAAAATCTTTGTGATACGAAAACACTTTTATCAGAGAAGCAATTGCAATGGGAATGTGATACTGAGTTTGTGAATCGTTAGTTCTAAGTTCAAATCTGTCGAGTTTCTGTGCAGCATTTAAAAAGAAATTACACGGTAACTATTAGATTGACGCTCCACTTTGGTTAATACGACTCAGTTCTTGTTTTCAAATTGCAAATAAACATGTAAAAGACAGGGAAGCCGCAACATCCCATATGCTCTCAACTATAAACCTGAGAACTCTCAAGGAAATCACAAGTATTTGTTTTTTTTCTAGCAGAATGTATGCATTACTGTAAAGTAGTTTGGTTGTTCTTTAGTCCCAGATCGAACTGGCGTAGGATGAAAAGCATACAAGTCATGAATTTCTCGTCTTTTGTTCTTATAGTATTAAACTATCCAATGTGTTTTTCTATTTTTAAGACTGTAGGGAATGGTTTTATAGAGATTTTTCCGTTATTTTTTCTTTATCAAATTACACACCTACGTATGTTACTTTGTTTTTATTCGATCGGCTATTATTTAGTATCAAATTAAATCCAAATTTGATTACATTATAGCAAACACCAAAGAATGCCTCCGATAAAGGAACGAGCATCTTATATATAAAAGCATGAATGACAGATAAGCAAAAGTAGGTGTGAGGATTGTATTCACATGAAATGCTGCGTATACAAAATATGCAACTCTCTATCTAAATATATTCCATGTGCGCCTACTTTTATTTATCTGTCATTTCTACTTCCTTACCCGCTCGACGAAGATCGTTTTTATAGCCGACTTCCTGCTTCAGCGCTACCTGCCTCGAACGATCTTCGAGTTTGAATTTCGGACTTAACTGAGCATTACCTGAAATTTC
>NC_068989.1:68498557-68500258 GCF_001194135.2 Octopus bimaculoides | reverse complement strand
TTCAATATTTCACTAAGTACTGAACGAGCATACGTGTACGACTAGGCGTGTTTCAAGGGATATACCAATAAGACTTTCGACTCTGTGCAGCAATATTGCTACTAAATGTTAATATGCATATCCGTTTCTATATTTACATCTTTTTCTCTGTGTGTATGTATGTATGTATGTATGTGTGTGTGTGTGTATGTATGAATGTATGTGTGTGTGTGTGGTAGGACATTCCGCTTACGTAAGAAATTAATGAAAGAGTAACTAACAATGAATATCCTGTAATTGGCCTGTCACAGTGTTTTTATGAATAAGAAACTACTTTCTTCTCAAGATTACTTAGTAGTTTACAAAACTAAACTATTAGACATACAATATCATTGAATATTTCGAATTCAATTAAGGTTAAATGAGTAGCGTTATGTGTTTAGAAATGTTGGAAATATTAGCAGACAATACAGATCCATTTATGGATTCATTTATCACGAAGCTTGTATTAACAACTCGTGTACATTGTATTGATTGCTTATGCAATATGCTTCTGTTAATTGCGCTTTCATCTCTCTCCTCACTTATTACATTTTCTCTCCCCATTTCTTACCTCCTCTCTCCCTCGTTTTTCTTTCTATGCTAATAGAAGGCTTCGCTCGTCTTAATCGATGTTTGCTTTGTTCTTTCACTACAATTAAAATCCCATAATGTATCACCCTTGAAATCTTGATATACTTTTACTTAGATGATTTCACATGGTGCAGTAGATGTCCTTTTAGGTTAATTGGAATTGATTATAATTTCATTATTTTTAAATAGATAATATCATCAATGTATTTTCTTTCACAAACAAAACGGCTTACATGTAATATGAAGAAGAAATGGGAGGTTTGTAAGGTTAATACTTTTCCCTAAAGACAACCACAATGAAAGTGAAAGGGTCTAAAGTTGCAGACGTAGTTCACACCGGGTGCACTTCATCTATTAGTAAAAACATATACGCTACTTTTGACAAAGCACAGATCCAAATTTGCAAGGATTTACGGAAAAATTTACCTTATTTTCGGCTGAAAATAACAATTATAGAGCGGAAATAACAGTTATAGTTTATTGTAATCTCAAAACATTACACTGTTAGCGCAATAGTAATTTAATGTTTAATCTCAGAGCGGAAATAACAATTATAGTTTATTGTAATCTCAAAACAAAACACTTAGCGCAATAGTAATTTAATGTTTAATCTCGATGCCAAGAAAAGAGTTAAATATGAAAATTGCTTCATTCGGTTTACTTTAACTCTTAACATTTGTAGTATTTTAAGCAACGTATTCGTGGGTAGTTAAGGAGGGTACACAGTTGCTGAAGGCAATTCCAAGATACCCTCTTTCTCTATGAACACATTGTATAGCGGTAATGTTCAAATTCATTGTAACACAGATTTAGCTATTAAATGTATAGATATATTCTATAGTAACATAATAGCAATAAGATGAAACAATGTTAAGTTAATGTAAATATAGACGCAGGCGTGGCTGTGTGGTAAGAAGCTTGCTTCCCAACCACATGGTTCCAGGTTCAGTCCCACTGCGCGGCAATTTAGCCAAGTGTCTTCTACTTTAGCCTCGGGCCGATCAAAGTCTTGTGAGTGGATTTGATAGACGGAAACTGAAAGAAACCCATCGTATATATATATATATATATATATATATATATATATAT
>NC_068989.1:68495358-68498523 GCF_001194135.2 Octopus bimaculoides | reverse complement strand
GTGTGTGTGTGTGTGTGTGTGTGTGTGTGTGTGTGTGTGTGCTTGTTACTGTGTTTGTTCCCCCATCACCGCTTGACGACTGGTGTTGGTGAGTTTACTTGCCCGTAAATTAGCGGTCCGGCAAAAGTCTCCGATAGAATAAGTACTAGACTTACAAAGATGCCCTGGGGTCGATTTATTCGAATAAACCCTTCAAGGTGATGCTCCAAAGGAGTATACAATGCGTTATGAACATCAACTAAAGAAGTATACAATTAATTATGAACAACGGTGAAATTCTTCCAGATTAGCTAACATGCCACCATGCATTTGAAAATGCACTCGCTACCAAGTTAACCCCCTCAGCCACCTTGACAAACGTGCATCGACTTAGGCAGCACTCGTTCAATATTTCACTAAGTACTGAACGAGCATATGTGTATGACTAGGCGTGTTTCAATAAGATTTTCGACTCTGTGCAGCAGTAAAAGTTAAAGGATAAATACTTTGAATCTAAATGAATGCTCTGCGTAGCACCTCATATGGATTGCTTATAAAGCAATTTCTATTACTTTAAAGTTTAGATTGGCAGGTAATATAGTCATCCTAATGTAGATGCATTTGTATAACCTCTTTTAAAGTTCCTCTTATTATCCAAAGACCAAATATTAAGTTGTGATGGTCTTTGCCAACTTAATGTGGCAGTCCCAGGAAAAGGAAGAATGCTACTACTATTTAGCCTCAGGAAACACCGTTTCCAGTTAGCTATGTGACGCAAGCGTATTATGTGTTCTTATGTCTTCAAACAAGGGAGATAAGGACAGTACGCTTGTGTCATATAACCAACTGGAAACGGCGTTTCTTGGGGCTAAATAGCAGTAGCATTCTTCCGTTTCCTGGGACTGCCACATTAAGTTGGCAACAAACTATCACTTTATCGTGCTGCTACTGTATAAGTGTCTCTGAGAGATTTAGAAATGCAATATTTCGAATATTAAGTTATTTTCCTTATATTTCTTCTATTATTTCTTTTCGTACATTACGAAACAGCAGCGGAAAAAATGTAAAAAAAAATGGAGGCGCGTGTCTGAAAATAGAAAAGTACACAAGTTTCCAACAGAATATATTGCTGGTATTTAGATTTCTTACCTTGTTTCCTAAAATATGCTTTCGTATTTATTTTATTGATAGAGATTTACACATTTAAGATAGTAAAGTCGTTTGCTTTTCTTGTTCAATAACAAATAGGAAAATGTATAAAATAAGATTTAAAATACCTGACTACAAAGAAGTCTTTAGATAGAAAGTTTTGCTTTAAATCAATAACAGTTTACTAAATATTCTTGTTTTCAACTGAAATAGCTTGCCTTCGTTCAAAATTTACTTACCTATGTATTTTCCAGATATAACTGTCCCCATGCGTAATATGAAAAAAGAAACAAATGATATTTGAGGTAAAGAAATGTTTATTAAAAATAGAATATTCTGATTAATTCTTATACTGTTTCCAAAATTCAGATATTCTCGTTGATAAAATACCTTCTTACGGTTGTGTTTCCAAAATCGAAGTGTTAGATTTTAATACTAACATTTTCCCGAATACAGTTGAAAAGTTTTAGAACCGTTGAAATACGCGGTATATTTATTATACTTATTTATCAACATCTAAAGAGTTCGCTTTGATCCCATAAAGGAAAAAATGCAGGTCCATTTTATTTTATATATACACACGCGTGCGCACACACGCATATTTTTATTTGTCAATATACATCAAAAACGATTTAACACTAAAGGATTGTTCAAAACGTTTTAGTAGAAATCAAGCTGCAACACCGAAGTCATTGTCACCTTTGCGTATACATACATACATACATACATACATACATACATACATACATACACACACACACACACACACACACACACACACACACACACACTCACACACACACATATATATATATTATATACAAGTGTATAAAGATATACACACGGAGAGAAGACCCTTGATAGAACTTCTTACATATGAAAAGGGCAGTTAAAAACCCTAACCATGATATTAACTGCCCTTTTCAGCAGGTAAGAAATCCTGTCAAGGTTCTTCTCTCCGTGTATATATCTTTATAAACTCTTATATATATAAAATATCTTATGACTTATGACTTAATTTGTAGTATAAATTTGTAGTATAGATGTAGATTCAGAGAATCGTGTATCTCTCACAGAAAGACTCTCTAACGGATAAAGCTATCAGCAGATCACATAGTAATCTAGGCAGCTGAAATCCAGAAGATCTGATCAATTTCGTTACTTCATAAGGAGTAAATAAACCATAAAAGGTCAGGAAGTATGAGTGATGAATATATTCATTTAACCACTTGATATTCTTAAGATTACGGCCGCTTCGTAGCCTTCTTCATGTAGTAATAACTTCACTGTGAAATAAAATTTTATTTACTTGTTTGAATTACTATGCATTTCACGAAACAGTTGTATAGTCACAAATCAATGCAAATAAAGGAACCTAACTGATCAGGAGACCAGAACATCATGGTCACACCACGGCTCAACTTTGATGTTCTGATGATTTGATGAGCGATCTTCATTTACACTGATTTGTGAAAATGCAATAGTGCTGTATAATGCATAGTATGCATAATAACGGAAACATGCCAGCATAATTTTGTTTTACACTGAAATTATTATTAATACACGAAGACGGCTGCGAAACGGCTGTAACCCTGAGGATACCAAGTGATTATATAAATATATTCATCTCTTATACCTACTGATATTTTATGGTTTATATATATATATATATATATATGCATACATGAAGGACCACTCTTCGGTCATGAATGAACATGGGATTGCATCTAGAAAGTTGCCCTCCGGGCACTAATCCGGGTAGCGTTGTTAGTGGAAGTCCAGCTGTCGTCCATGCATACTAGCTTCCCCTCTCTACGCCTCCGATGTTATCCAAGGGAAAGGTAACTAATTTCTACAGCTGAGTGAACTAGAGCAACATGAAATAAAGTGTCTCTCACTCAGGAACACAATACACAGCCCGGTCCGAGAATTGAACTCACTACCATATGATTGTGAACCTGACGCTCTAACCACTGAGCCATGTGCCTCCACTACATATACGTACATACAAACACATACATAATACTTACATATGTA
>NC_068989.1:68493764-68495231 GCF_001194135.2 Octopus bimaculoides | reverse complement strand
TATATATATGTATATATATGCATGTGTGTATGTGTATAATCTTAAATGCAAGACAAGAGAATAAAAGTTACAAAGTAACCTTCGTTAGCTCACATCCGTTTGAACTATGAGGAACTGTATGGCAAGAATTTGTGCACGTGCGCGCGTTTATGAGTGAGTATGTGTGAGTGTGTATATTCCTGGTCAGTTTGTATATATATCTACATAAGTGTATTATATTATGTGTGAGTCTATTTGTGATTCATTTATTAATTATCAATACGCAATGTACTTCTGCTTTATATATTAGTTCGGAACAAAGAGGATGTCAGCGAATTCACCCTTTTCTAGTTGCAAGACTTTAGCAATACAGTATTTTTTAAAGAGTATTAATTTCTAACAAGCAGTTATTTGTGCCAGAATGAGAAATATATAAATGTCAGGAGCTCCAAGAGATGAATGTATATGTATGTATATATGTATATATGTATGTATGTTTATATATAATACAGATGTATTGGGGGAGAGTAAAAGAGAAAATTGTATGAGGCTACTGTCGAAAGAGAAAATATTGGAACCATGAACGAGATTGAGAAAGTGGCTTTAGGTTTTATGGTTCGTTGATCAAATTCTACAACTATTATTAATCACTTTGTTTTTCCTATTTCTTCTCTTCATTTTCATATGTTCGCTTGTCCATCGTATTTTATGGTTATAATATCCTTCAAGTTATGAAAGCATTTAAGTATTTCGTGAGAAAAGTGTTTATGTAGACACGAATAACATTTAAAAGGGGGTAATCGATGCTATCTTTTGATAATCCTCCATTTCATTATTCATTGTTTTTCATATTTTAAATACTTTTTGCTATATCATATGCGTCTGCATTCATATTTAGTTTTATGGATGCATAAATACGCTCTGCGTTAAATCCAAGATTATCCCTAAAAATGAATAAATAAAGAGAAAAAAGAAAGAAAAACATAATCCAGAAAATCTAGGATGTTTGTAGTGAGTGACGGGAATAGATTTATAAAAGGATATATATACAAATATTTCTTACTTTAAGCACTGACAATCACAGAGATTAGCATCACAGACAGTTTAACTAGAGAATATTTTCAAAATCCAGTTTGATAGACATGTATTTGATATTTATAAACTAACTTATATTCTAATGAAATACCCTCTTTGTGTAGTTTATTTAATTCTTGAAGTAATCAAAAATTTGAAGAGGTTTGGTTAGTTATCTAGTTTCTCAGATATTAAATTAATATTTGGAGGGTAACTTATGATGTTATTACAAACAGCTAATGCAGAAAGGGTAATGTGTACAGTGACCAAAAAGTATCTCATTTTTGCTTGAGATGTTTCAGTCATGGAGCTGCGGATATGCTGGGACACTGCTTACAAGGAATTAGGTGAACAAATATATATATGTATACACACACACACACACACACACACACACACACAAACACACACACA
>NC_068989.1:68490352-68493734 GCF_001194135.2 Octopus bimaculoides | reverse complement strand
CAAACAGACGTTAACAGAAATAGGAAGTCCTTGTTTGATGATTTTGTTATATCCTTCCTGATGAGATTGATGCAATGCTGACCATAATTAATCCTGTCAGACATTTTTGGAGTGCATCCGTAGAAGACTTCAAGATATAAATGTTTTCACAACATCCTGAGTGTTCGTCTCCTTATTCAATTATTCAGTTTTCTTATTTTCTACTAAATACGACTTACTATCCCGGAATTAAATCCTGGGACACTTAAGCGACATTGAACTACCTTGTAATTATTCCCCTGGATTTTTCCTATATATATATATATATATATATATATATATCAGTATGTATAGATATGTGTGTGTGTGTCGGGTTTCCAAATAATTTTTGTCTACTAATTTCACTCACAAGACATTTGATGGCCAGGAGCTATGGTAGAAGACATTTACCCAAGATGCAGTGAAGCGGGACTGGATTTGAAATCACGAGATTGTGAAACAAACTACTTACCTACATAGCCACGACAGTGTACAAATAGTCATATAAAAGTTTCTGTTCTGTTGAACAGATCTGTTGCAGTAAATTGGCAAAACTAATCATGGCTTTTAATTCCAACTGCAGCTATTTCAATTGGCATTGCAAATCTCCTAAGAATTTCTCGGAGAATATCTAAAGAAAGACATGCTATATATAACTTTGAGTTTCTGATGAATTTTATTCTTTAGGCTTTTGTATGAAATGAATAATCGTTTCATATATAAGGAAACGAATTGTTACTGCTTAATTTCAGGTCAGCGCTAATGAAACAAACTTATGATTCAAGGTCATCTAGGTATGACAACCGGTTATAGTTTTCAGACTTAATTTAGAATGATATTATCCAGCTTGCCTTTTATGTTTTAAAGTGATGTCAGAGTATTATCTAACAAAGGCTTAGCTGCTATTTCCAGAAGATCGAGCGACCATAGAGTGTCTCCTTGCTGGCTCGCAAGTACCCGGATTCACAAAAGTGACGCTGAAGTATACGCTATTTAGTGTTTTAGTTTCTTCCATTAAGCATTCCGAGGCCAGATCTAGGGTTCTTATTTAGACACAAGGCTAGCAATTTTAAGAGGAAGAATAGTAGTCAATACTATAGACCTTAGTGCTTGACTGGCACTTTATTCTATTGGCCACGAAGGAAAGAGAGAGCCTGAACGAACGCCGCACATTATTTTACCGACGCTTTAACGATTCTGCCAGCTCGCCGCCCTTCCGAGCCCGAATCTAATGGGGTTAACTTCCAGTTTAATTCTTCCAGGACCAAGAGATTGAGAACCTGCCTAATTTCACTTGATAAGGCTTAATTACCGTGTCTGCTACCTACTAAATAACAAAATAACAAACGTCCTTACATAGAATAAAGGACAAAAAAGTATGAATTGAACTGTAAGCATTTTCGTCTGAAGTATCTAAAGAATTATATGTAACATATTTTACTCATTCTTGATAATTTTTCAAAGCTGTGTGTGAGATGTTAAATGACTGATGTAAGAAAGGGATAAAAACAAATACTGTAATTGTAACAATCGTCAAGTGAACAATCATTTAGCTAAAAGTTCCAAAGCGAATATTAAACTCTCTTCTCGATTCGTTAATGTTTATCGTAAGAGCAAATAGATCCTCCAAGAATTTTCTTGCGTACTTGATTTGCTTTCATCTTTTACAACACAAAAGAGTGTCTCTAATATCACTTTTGATTGATTGTAGTTGGTTTGAATCACCCGGCAATGCAAAAATCATTATGTATGTATGCACACACACACACACACACATATTTACGAACTACGTAACATTAGTTTTAATGAAGTCTTGAAATATATCTTGAATATACCTTAATTGTTCAGTGGGTTTTGTATCGTTCAATAGTTTAGGATGCACATATATCAACAGACAATGTACATACGCATACACAGACACATAGCACGCATAGTCACAAATACAAAATATACACAGACATGATACACTGTAATTGCTGATTTGAGAGGTCGGATAAAAGAAAAAACAAAACAGTTTGTGTAAATTTTGTCAAATTTTACTCCATGGTAATGAATATAGCTTAAATATATAATTTAGACTATAACCAAAAGCAGAATATAAAAATGTATTATCGTTCACAAACTGAATACATATCAATTATGTGAGAGATATGTACTGATAATTAACAATACATATGAGAATACTATGAATAGAATGTGCACTAGTGTGTTACTCGCCAAATGACGGGTAATTTTGAAAGTATATTTTTGCCACGATTAGGAATTTCAGGGAATTTGGCATATATGCAATAATTATAGTTTGACGTTTATTAAATTTCTTGGTGCGTAAACAAAATGATGGAATGAATACTAATTTTCAAAAGAAAAATACTTATTACCTTAAAATAAAATCAAATAAAACAATACTTAAATACTTAAGACAGACATCTTTCAAACTGAAAGTATTTCCTCACATTACAATAGAGACGTAATACTGAAATAATGTCAGAGATAAAAGATTGCTCTGGACTCGCATTAGGCAAGAAGTTGGAAATTTCCACTGCATGGACCTTCGCTTTCGTATTTGACGCCTGTTACTTTAAGTATTTAATTTCGATTTTATGTATATCTGCATGTATATATATCTGTATGAGCCAATGAGGGAAACATCTATATGGTAGCTAGACCTGGTAGAAATAGCAGCCAAATCTTCCAAAAACCCCCTACTGTCTTAATCCGACAATTCTGCTTATTATGTAGTTTGAATGAGAAACTGTAACTAATGATTAAGATTAATAAGCTCAAAATTTTACGCGTTTTAATAACAATCAATTTTTTCTCTTGTTTTGCTTAATTAAAATGGTTGCGATTTCATCGTAGGTAAAGGTAAAGAGCATTAACTTGGATGGTGTTAAGTAGTGGAGATGTTTGGTGATTGTATGTGGTGGTTACTTTTGACTGTTTCTTCTCAATACGGATAAATGATTGATAATGAAGCTTAACACAAAATGTATACAACTTCAAGTGGAATCGGACATCATAAGAGAGACAGAGAGAGAGAGGAAAGAAGATAGACAGCATAGCAACGGTTTTGGCTTACTGTCATCCTGCATTCCCCTTGTTGCTAGCGAAATGGTATGCGCTGGCTGTCTGAGTAAACTCGTTGCTTTTAATGGCGGAACAAATAGGATGAAAAGATTACAAAAATAGCGATTCTCACTTTGAAACTCACTATTTTGAAAATCTTTTTAGATTACGGAATGCTCTGGTCTCTCATGTACCAATTTTTAAAATTTCAGCGCGATCAGATGAACAATAATTGAGTTATAAGTGCACAAACAGACAGACAGACAGAACGGATTTTATATATTATATATAAGTATAA
>NC_068989.1:68482759-68490182 GCF_001194135.2 Octopus bimaculoides | reverse complement strand
ATATATATATATATATATATATATATAAGAAAGGGAAAATATTCGACTACCTGTGAAATTTCTATAATATTTAACACATTACTGATTATTTCAATGAAATCTCATGAGCTGAGAGAAAATTTTTAAACCTAGGCACTAACTATATAATTGGGATATTGAATCTCTGAATTATTTCAATACTTGACTTTGAATATTTACAGCGCAGAAGCAATGCTACATTTGTGATTAATGTCAAAGAAATATCTCAGAAAGTTTCTATAGGTATTGCAGATGGTGACTGTTATTTTTCCATCGCATATCTGAGAGTGTTACTATGATCTTTTACTAAACGTGTTTAATGTATGTCCATTAGTAAGCTAAAATATATCTAACTAATCAGCTTCCTAATAGTTCATATCCATTCTCGTAAATTTCTTATTAGTGTATTCAGGATACATCAACTATCAACATTACGAAGAAGCTTGCTTCCCAATCACATGATTTTGGGTTAAGTCCCGCAGCGTGGAACCTTAGGCAAGTGTTTTCTATTATGGCCTCGGACCGACCAAATCCTTGTGGGTGGATTTGGTTGATGGGAACTGGAAGAAGCTATATACCTATGTGTGTGTGTGTCTTTGTGTGTTTGTGTCCGTGTTCGGCCCCCACCATCTCTTGACAACCGATGTTGGTGTGTTTACGTCCCCGTTACTTAGATGTTCGGTAAAAGAGACTGATAAAATATGTACTGGGATCCATTCATTCGACTATAATCCTTGAAGGCGGTGCCCCACCACAGCTGCAGTCTATAGACTGAAACAAATAAAAAGAGAAAAAAGTGCTAATCTCTCCATTCAGAGCGCAAGGGTTTGGGATATATATCGCAACGTTCCTCAGCCAATCTGTAATCTGCCGCTCTACTTTGGAAATTTTTTATCAACCCCGAATGATGAAAAGCAAACCCCATTTCGTGTGGTTTTGAATTCAGAATGTCATCGAACGTAAACAAAGAATAGTGTTTTGTACGGTGATCGACTAACACTGTTATCAATCACTTTTCACAGTGTCATTACAACAAGCGGCGACAGAAAAATTTCTAATGGGACGTCATAGAGATTTGAAGAATTCTAAAAATACATTAGTCTTTCTTTTGAATAGCTTAAATACTAAGATAAATAACAAGATGTATTTTCTTTCCTGTCAGCATTCTGTGTAGTCTGTCAAAAGCCACAGGATGCTTCATATAATCTGACCAACTCAAGATTATACCAATTAAATTGTGAACATTGGAAATAAGAAATAAACGAGTTAGAAATAATGCTAGGTTATCGGGGTAAATTTCCGTGTGATAATAATATCAACAACAAAAAACCCCGCAACAAATAGAAAAAAATTCTATAATAAATGCGATGACATTGATTAACGGTAGGTCATAGATATTACTGGTAATTTAAATATCAGCCATCTAAATTTGCCGTAAATAAATCTCCAAGAAAAATCGATCTTCCATTTGAAAATAAATTCAAAATAACGAGCGTGGACTGACTCCAATTTATGGATGTCTTCTAATTTAGTTTCCTAGCCTAAGAATAATGAATCCGATCAATTATTTTACGACTTAGTTTCTTCGTTCAGTGAGCTAATCCAACAAAAATTAACAAAACCAAAAACGCGGTCCTTGTTTGCAATATATGGAAATAGCAAACCATGTCTTCATTTTATCTTTTCGTGCTGTTCCTTGTTTCTTTTTGAAAGGGTATAATCGTCGCATATTTTTGAAGAAGGAAAAGAAGTGATGTTTTATTCAAGAACCCTGATGAAAAAATGAAGCAGAATTTAATCCACCGATCACCGAAACCAGCTTGTAGTCTCTTGCCATTTAGGGCTTAGAATCCCGGAACACTTGTGTTATAAGTACAATAGTCATGTACCTGTGAAATATTTGGTGGACTCAGTAACATTTAGAAACTAAAAAATACCAGTATGAAAACTAAATTGTGTACTGTTTGAAATATTTGTCTTTTCTTCTCAGTAGTAACGAAACAGCAAAAATATTGGGTTGTCCTATAAATAATGCGGTTTTTTAAATTGCATGAGCTAAAAGTCGGAGGGGACGGGATAAACTACCTACATCAACTTGCTATAAAAATAAGTAGTAATTTTACCTTGTCCTTATTCTTTTTTTGAAGAGTGCAGTTCGATTTTAATAGTTAATTTTTCAAAGCTATAATGAAAATGACAAAGAAGCATATTCGGCACATTTTGCTTTATGAGTTCAATAAAGGCAACAACGCAACGGAAAGTGCGAGGAATATTAATGCAGTATATGGGAATCGGACAATAAGCGTAAGCCAGTTCCAGAAATTTCGAGCCGGAAACTACAGCCTAGAAGACGAGCCCCGTCCTGGAAGATCTGTAAAGCTCGACGAAGACGTCCTGCAAACCCTGGTGGAACAAAATCCCATCTTAACTATTGGGGAACTAACAGAGAAGCTTGGATTTGTTCATTCAACCATTCATCAACACTTGCGCGCCATCGGAAAAGTCAGCAAATTGTATCAATGGTTTCCTCACAAACTTTCCGAATCTAATCGCGCGGAGAGAGTGAATATGTGCTCTTCTTTGATGTCATGTCTCACAAATGCACCTTTTTTGGATCGAATAGAGCTGGTGACGAGAAATAGATTCTCTCTAAAAATGTCTAGCGCTGACAATAGTGGGTAGGGAAAAGAGAAACACCAGCACCCCAGGCTAAAGAAGATCTTCAGCCACCTAAAATGGTGTTATCTGTTTGGTGGGATATGAAAGGTTTAGTTCACTTTCAACTTTTAAACTCAAGCCAAACGATAACAAAGGAGATTTACTGCGAGCAGCTTGAGCGGCTTAAGCCAGCGCTAGAAGAAGAACAACCATCTTTGTTTTCAAGACGAAAGGTGTTCTTCCATCAGGATGATGCTCGGCCACATACAGCGAGGATGAATTCGAAAGGCTGGAGCAGTTTGAATGGGAAACGATATCCGGACATTGCTTCATCTGATTATGATTTATTCCCCAGTCTTCAAAATCATTTGGATGGAAAAATATGAATTCTGTAGGCGAGGTCAGAACAGTAGTGGAGGAGTACTTTTCATCACGGACAAATGAATTTTGCAAGTCAACCAGATAGATGGATGAGCATTGTAGAAAATGAAGTATATATTTTAGATTTAAAAAAAATTATCTTAATTTTGAAAAATAAACGAAGTGTAAAAAACGCATTACTTATGGGATGACCCAATATATAAAAGTAATGAGAATTAAACATAATGCATTCTAGGAATACTTTTACGTAGTGTACTACATAGTACATTTAGGGATTGAATAATTAGAAATACTGAGAAGAACAAAACAGAAGGAACTAATGGTAATGCTGAGAATACGGTTAACTTAGCTGCATCATGTATTGGATACGAGTGACGGAGGGACATCGAAAGTAGTTATTGAAGTGGAAATTGTATGGTAGATTACCAGCAATGGGAAGGTGTAACTTGATATATCAGGTTGTGTAAAAATACTTATCTGGAACACGAGAATGAAGAATCTGGTGTACCGCAAAACACATCATCCTAGACGCAGTCAATGAAGTAGTATAATAAAGGATGGTAAGTATACTAGCGGAATTGCCATGGAATATAAAATATTAAAGGGCGATAAATATACAAATTGTGTATGTCTTACCTTTATGAAAGCTATTAGAGAAACAAAAAAGATAAATAACATTGCATAGATCGAGAATCGAAATCAAACTACGGGCTTGGCTTACCACTTACGCAATACAAATTTAAGGCACTCATTTTCTGTAACTATTAAAATGTTAATAAAGTAAATATTTTAATTTCGCGTTTTTAAGCTTACCTCAAAGACGAACAGGAACAATAAATTAATCTTTTCTGTTCAGATTATTCAGAAAACTGTTGAAAAACTAGCAAACTGACCCAATTCTTAGAATTAAGACAGTACAAGAGTAAGACCTCTTTAATTCTACATTGTTAAATATGAGAGAAAAATTTCATTTCTGCCTTTCTTGTTGAAGAATAATACATGTTCAAATATGTTAAGAACTTTCGTTTTACATTTTATTAAATAGAAGCTTTACATCGTTTAAAATAAAGATATGCAGGGAAACAAAATTTCTGAAAAAATAAGGAGAAAAGGAGACGATGACCATAAGGATGAATATGTTAAGCGTTTATAATTTAATATATTTTTGAGTAAAAACAGTTGGTATGGAGATGAAATGTATAAAATAGTTTAGAAACATATTGAAATCTGAGCACAAAGCCGGCAAATCATCTAGAATAATATAAGGAAATCAAAAGCTTGAATCATTATAGGATAATCAAAGTCACTGAATGAAGGTGGACAAAAACACGACAGTATAGAGCTCTTGCAGTAATAAATCATCTGAAAATATAAAGCTATGTCGCAGTCACAAAATACAATAAGTTATTTTGTTTGTCTTTGGTGTTCTTACTTTCATCAGCAAAAAAGAAAGAAAAACTAAGACAAAAAGAAACAAAAAACACAAAGCCACAAAAATTTGCAAATTTGATAAACATTTTTAACATTTTTCCTTTGGAATATATAATGATAACAATCATTCAATATAATAAATATGTATTTTGACTCGGAAAACATCTCATTAATGATATAATAGATATAAATGGCTGTTAGTACTATACAAAGAAGCATAGTTACTAGAACTAGTAGACTAGTTGCTTAGTGACGAAGTTGAAATTAACTTTAGATTTCTGATAGCGTAAAACCAAGCTCTGAGGCAAGCTAAATTTCATTTCTTTGTTATTAATTACGTATGTAGTTACTCCAGTTAATTTGATACAGCCTTTGAGAAAACTATGAACAATGAAAAAATAAAAATAGAAACAAATTATATTATGAAACTCTAAAAAAACAAAAGAAGAAAAATTCGTTGTTTTAAGTTGATGCATATATTATGATTTAATTTCAGGCTTACAGACAGAATCGTTACACCTTCGAAAAGACTTGGATTTTGTTATCAGTTCAAGTTCTTTATGTTCTGAATTAAAATTTCGCCGACATCAATTTTGTTACTTGATCTTCCATGATTGAAGGTCGATTTAATTGATTAACTCTACTTACCAAAATTTCTGGCTTTGTACTTACATAAATATCATTATTTTACTAGTTTTCGTCATGTTGACGTATTGCCTTCGCGAAAATAGTCAATAAATTGACTTCAGTAATTGCTTTATCGATACCAGATGAACGAAAAGCAAAGTGAACATGGTAGGGATTTGAACCCATAACGTAAAAGAACATTAGCAAATAAAAGGTTTATTTTCCGACATTCTATTTGTTTTCGCCATCCATTCACCATTCATACATTGCTGGCAACTAATTTTTTTAATCAGATGTAAAATGTCTCTAAAATATGATTAATCTCACTCACATTTTCAAGATTTAAAAGCAACTATGTTCAGAATTCTCCTCCCAAATATCAATCATCCGAATTCACAAAACAGTAGTGATCTAATCAAGGAGGCTATGCTTCCATTAGTCGGTAGCAGTTTTTTTCAGTGACGATGCAGTATATAAACTGAGAGAGAATAGATACCCTAAATACCACAAGGCGTCTTAGACAACGATATAATAATTTAGTCAATTTAACCCAATGGACTCGAACACTTTATCACCTGATATACAAAGGTGGAACCAAAAGCAGCATCGATTTCCTTAAGAACGAAACAATTCCAGTTTTTATCACAGGCATAGAGGAATCTATAATATATTAAAAGTGAGCTTGAATCTTACTTGCTTGCACTGTTACCCAACTGGCGCATAATAAGAAAATACTATGAGTTAAGTTTCCCCTAAAATGTGAATACGAACGGAATAAAAGTTTCGCGTAAATCGGACAACTGGTTATTGAGACATTAGGAGGTTTTGGGGTATAAAAACCCCAAAACGGTGCATAATGGGGAAATTCTCCGAAAATAACTTAATCCTGAAAGGGAAGAAACTCTAACCTTTCGATTAGACACAGTGACATGATAACGAAAAAATACGATTTGTTTCTTACAGTAAATGTTTCTATTTTCACTATTAACACAATATTTTAATCATTTACAACTATTATTTAGCGAATGTGATTTCAAAAATGTAAGTTGTTTGTACAGTAAGTATTTATATTTTAGCTTTCTTTCAACAGACAATATTTTAATGTGTTTTTAAAATCATTTTCAAGTGAATACCATTACAAATATTTTTTTGGCATATTTTAAAATATTTTAAAATGAAAATGACTTTAAAAATACGGTAAATATTTTGTAAACGACCCGTTTGTAACCTGTGTGAAATAATTCTTTTCCATAGTATTTTTTCGAGTGCATTCCATGTATCTCACATTCAAAGATTTGGCTGCTATTTCTAGCACGCCCTGCTATCATGTAACAGCTATTTGCGATAAAGGACCCGAAATACCTTTTATGTGGTAGCAGGGCGTGCTAGAAATAGCAGCCAAATCTTTCCTTTTCTGGAGAAAGGAGCTGTTTACGCGTGATTTCGATGTCACATTCGTTGAAAGCATGCGAAATAACATGAAAAACCAAACACCCACGAAAGAAAACTCCGTTGCTGGGGAGCTCAGACTTTCCCGGTGACCCAATGGGTCACGGTTTGTCTAGTATTTTAATAAATTCCGCACCTACTCGCGTCGGATAGCTATTTGAACCGCGTAAGATTTGACGGCTTCAAAATATTGCAATAATTTCAATACTGCGGCATTCTCCTTCACATTATTACAGTTTAAATCGTTACGCTATGTACATTTTAAACTTTAATATATTATATATTACAATGCATCTACTTGAGCCAGTTAGCTATTTGAACCATTAAATATTTCGCAGCTCTGCAACAAAATATTGCAATAGTGGATACGCTACGGCGTTCTTCTTTACATTACTACTCTTTAATACACTACACTATGTAACACTTTTACTTACTTTTACTGCAGCTGTGGTAATTTTGAGGCACTGTTTCTAGTGTGTGACTGGTCTTTATCTCACACTTGTTTTGTGGCTTTCTCTCAGGAACTGTTTCTGGGGAAGTAGCTATTTGGGCAGAGATATTCTTCTTTGTATTTGTAGCAGCAACGTAGGTTGATCTGGTTCTTCAGACAAAAAAAAAAATACAAAACGTTCAAAAGTTACTTGAAGGCATTTACACCTACAACTTGCAGATGTCTGAGGTTGTTTGGCAGAGTGTTGAATAGATGTGGGCCCTTGAAACTTTAGCTGTTACAATAATAGATCCATATACTAGATGAAGGTGGGATATTTGATACTATGCAGCGGTGAGCTGTTCAGTGGCTGGTATTCGCTAGAATTTCCAGGATCTTCCATATGTATATATATATATATATATATAT
>NC_068989.1:68480539-68482392 GCF_001194135.2 Octopus bimaculoides | reverse complement strand
TATATATATATTACTGCATACCTTGTCTCTTGGGAATAGTGGCTCAGTTCTTTTAGCTTGCATAGTATACATTAATATACTGTATAAGCTAAAAGAAGCCTAAAAGCGGCGAGCAGGCAGGTTTGTTAGGACGTCGGGGAAAATACTTAGCGGCATTTCATCCATCTTTACGTTCTGAGTTCAAATTCCGCCGCTGAGGTCGTCTTTGCCTTTCATCTTCTCGGGGTCGATCAAATAAGTACCAGTTGAGTACTGGTGTCAACGTAATCGACTTACCCCCTCCGTCGAACTTGCTGGTCTCGAGCCAAAAATTTATAGACAATATTACAAAATAACTACTTGATCCGGATAGCTACTCGAACCATTTCATATTTTATAACTCCGCAACAAAATATTGCCATAGTGTAAACACTTAAGTCTACAACGCACCCCCCACCACGCCCAACACAATTTATTGCTGTTTGGTCCATTACACTATATTTATTTCATAGTTCAATATACTATTTTAGCAAACTCGATTGCTATGCTGAGCTGGGAAAATATTTGTAGAATCGATTTGCTCCTTGCAGAATGTTGCATGAACAGAACAAAAGATAACTAATCAGTGAACTTTATTAAATCCTCACAGATGTGTAATATGAAACTTAGTTTAACCTTAATCCTTAGTTATATCGAAAACATGCTAACTTGAAGAATAAAATGTATAACCATGAGACTAACCCCGATCCCCTACAATTAATGTCCTTAAGCGAAAATTTGAAAGCAATATTGTTATCTTAATACAATTTATTGTGATATTATCAGGTCTGCAAAGGGGGCAAAGATGGCCAGGAGCTGAACATTAATTAATTTCGCTGATTAATGACCGAGTTCAAATCTAACCAATCACTTTCGACTTTAAAATGTAACCCACCGTTAATCTGCTGGAATTATCTATTATATTCATTTCAATAAACTACAGCTGCTCCAATACATCATATGTTTATATGTGCGTGTGTATATATAAATTATATCATGTAGTATATACAAAAATATATTACGCAGTACAAATTCATTCAAAGCCAAGAAGACCAAAATACATCAACTTCCATGTAGCGTAGTGAGCAGAGACAACAACAATAGGCCTTTTCGCTTTAGTATACAGGACATTACAATTACTTGAGCCAGATAGTTATTTGAAGCGTTTAATATTTCGCTGATAGATATTACAATAGTATATACACAACGGCACTACACTTCATTTCATTACCGTTTAATGCACTACTATATGCTCACTTCATACTTTATTACGCTATGTATTACGACGCACTTAAAATCTGTAGAGGCTATTTGGCTTTAAAATTGTAAAAGCAAACGTAGTTGCGTCAAAAGTAAATTAGATTGGTCAACTCGTCGAAAGTAAGAAAACAGTGGAAGCAAGCAATAAAAACGAAATAACATTATTCTGTTAAAACAGAATACTGTGAACAGTTTTATTACTGGCATGATAGAAAATAGTTTCAAACTAAACCGATATTTGCTTTAAATATTTTAAACTTATATCTGAATGGTTATGTTATTCTCTTTTTCGATTATTATATATTTTTTAAAGCATACTTTTCTAAATGTCATGTTTCAACGACGTTCAATGACAGAATTATGGTTTTCTCTAATCTGATTGACAGAAACAGTTTAAATTGTAAAGCAAATCTATTAAGTTTTTAATAGACATTTCCTTCAGACTAAGAGAAAAAAAAAAGAATATACATACATATTTATATTTACAATAAACTGTACTTATATGCATACATATGTATGTATGTATGTACCTACCTACCTACCTACCTACCTACCTATATATATATAGGTGTATG
>NC_068989.1:68478002-68480205 GCF_001194135.2 Octopus bimaculoides | reverse complement strand
TATATATATATATATATATATATATATATATATATCTTAGCTGCTTTCACGTATACGAGCAAAGCTAATGCTGGAGAGAATCACTGAAATGAATCACTGATGATGCAATGTAGGTCACTTGTATGACTTTCGAGACCGGCCAAAGATTTTCACATTCTATTGGATAATGCATAGCTGTGCTGGCTGGCGAAAAGAACAGGTGCCATGGTATGAAAATTTTTTACATGTCTTTTCAATCCTCCATTTGAAAGGCACACCTTTCCACGGGTTTCACATGTTTTGGTGTGAACAATAACCATATCACAATTTACAATGGGTTCATTCCTGTGAGTTCTCTGATGGCTGACTAGGCCTGCACAACTCAAGCACTTCCTCCCACTAATCACACACATAAAAACCAACACTCCCTCATTTTCTACAGGTTCATTCTTTCAAAGCCTTTTCTTAATCCTCTTGTGCTTCATTTTCTCTCTTTTAAACTTCGAACAATCAATATGCACCCTTTTCCTCCATCCATTTCGGTCTTGTGCCTCCCTCTCATAATCAACAGCTGAAACTCCTGTCTGTGTCAGAGCAATTCTGAGGCAGTCTTTGGGTTTATGGGTTTATTTTGGGCTTATGTGCTGGTCTCCTTCCATCTTCTAGCTCACCATACAAAAATTGCTTGGGAAGTCTTTCATCATTCATTCTTACTAAATGTCCACCCCCCACTTCAAATGGATTTGCAGAATCATTGATTTTACACTTCTACTTCCACTTCTCTCAAATACCTCCGAGTCACTGATGGCCATTTTCCAATTTATCCCAAAAATTTTCCTTAGACAGTATTGATGATATCGTTCCAAATGTCTTAAATACCCACGATAAATAACCCATGTTTCCCTTCCATATAGAAACGATGGCAAGACACATTTGTTATAAGTCCTAACTTTAATTTGGAAAGATATTCTATGGCGTGACCGAAGACGTTTGTGCAGTTTACTACTACTACTAGCCTTGCTGATTCTATACGAAATTTCATCATCAAGACCAGTTGTACTCAAAGTACTTCCTAAATAAATGAACTTAGTTACAGCTTCCAGCCTTTGAACATGCACAGTTATAGAAGGTTCCATATAAAGTTTAGAGGGGGAAGGTTGGTACAGTAGAACAGTTTTCTTCTAGTTGATAAGGCCAAATGTGAGTGAAAAGTGAGTAGGCATTAAAAATTGGTAATAAAATCTATGTTCCTTTTACAAATTTATTGAAACAAATTATACATGTTCTTCATTACATGGGAAAATGAAAGTAAATCTTCATATTTCAACGTAAGTACTGGCGGCGTCAACTAGTTTCCTCAAACGGCCAGGGATGGAATGAACAACCTTCTGAAGGACGTCAATGAGAGCCTCTTGAATCCGTGTCTTCAAGTCCACCAGTGTGCGAGGTTTTCTCTTTTATACCTCTTTTGTGTAACCTCACAGGTAAATATCACGTAAAGTGAGATCTGGACTCCTTGGAGTTCTGAAATTCTGAACTTCTGCGGTTACAGTCTTCAGGTTTTAGTTCCTGCACGTAATGGGGTTTCCATGGACGAAAATTCAATTCCTGAGGCAACACCGTACGTATTGTGTATCTTGTTAGTCCACTTTCACGAACTGCTTGACGTGTTGATTTATGCGGGCTGCGGTTAAACATTTCCTGCACTGTTGCAACGGTCTCCGCTGATCGGATTGGATGGCCACTTCTTCTTGCATCGTTCACAGAACCCGTGGTCATCAGCTTTGCATGACAACTTTTTATTGTCTCTGGACGTGGTGTTGCATACTTACCTTTCCATGTACGCTACCATCTCTGAACTAAAACAATGGAATTCCACACTTCATTGCGTGCTGCCATCTTAGGTCGCTGCTAAACAGTCAAGTGATCAGCCATCTGGAAAATAAGAAATAAATAAGACAATAAGAAAAAAAAAAACATTACTGGTGTCTGTTTAAAAAAATGTTTTCGTCATGACTTCAGTGATACGAAAGATTCTATAAGCAATTTTTAAAGTCTAGTTACTTTCCACCGACCCTGTATATGTCTATATATATGACAAGAAATAATTTTTACCTCTTTTTATGGAGACAAAAGGGTTAATAGGACTGCAAAACAAGTGGTCAAATGATATTGAGACAGAGATGATATATATATATATATATATATATATATATATATATAT
>NC_068989.1:68474256-68477992 GCF_001194135.2 Octopus bimaculoides | reverse complement strand
TATATATATATATATATATATAAATATAGATAGATAGATAAATAGATATATGCTTGTATGTATGTATATATGTGTCTATGCATGTATGTATATGTATGTATAGATGCCTGTATATATAGTTGTGCTAGGTAAGTTCATGCTTAAAGTGAAATATATAAAATATAATACGCATATTTATCATCAATTACTTAGAAAATTACTTTACGAATAAATGGAGTAGTTGGTTAATGAATTAATAAATGAATCGAGTAATCAGTTTCTCAAAATACTTTTGTTAAAGACGAAGTGAAAGGAAACGGAAACTTCATTAGTGGCATCACGATCCCAAAGTGCAACAATAACTATTTCAACGGAATTTCACATTAAGAATCTTTCAAAGAAAATTAAATAAATAAAAGCGATCTATGTATGTATGTATGTGCATGTACATGTATGTATGTATGTATGTATGTATATATGTATGTATGCATTATGTATGTATGTGCATATACACATATAAATTTGTTGCCTTTTATAGCATATAAATTTAAGTAGAGATAGCATTCAATTTAAATTATTATTTTGTAATAAAATATAACTATAAAACTTTTAATTACCTTGTTCATAAAATTAGATTCTATACATATATATCTATATATACCTATATATCTATATCTATCTATCTATCTATATATATATATATATATATATATATATATATATATATATATATATAGCTACTGTTCTGTCTATACACACACAGCGTAACATGTAACATATTGTAGATAAATTTGAATTTTGAGTTTACTAAGCTGGAAATGCTTATTTTCTTCAAATGTCCATTTAAATTATTACTTTTATATACTGGAACATCACTGAAAATTAGAAATGATACCAAACAAGAAAAAAAACAGCAAAAAAAAAAACATAGAATACATAAATCTAAAGAAAGTAAATAAACACTTTTGAAATAGATTTTTGACTGATCGTCACAGTTTGAAATGTGAATTAATTATACAACTATCTTAAGATTATATATACATATATATTCTTAAGAAAATATAGGGAATCAAATTTTAATAAAATTAAATAGACCATTTGTACTTTAAGACGTTGACGTCTTATATAAATTTCAACTCAGAACATATCACAGCTTCGCACCACATGAATTCACATGACTCTTAACATATACATACTGAGATACGCTCACACACGTACATACACGAATATGTATACATTATGTATAACGTCTCTACATGTTACGTGCTCATGCACTCACTCACTCACATACACACACACGCATACACTTCCACACGCACACGCACACACGCGCACACACACATACACACACACAAATGCAATATATAAACGAAATTATAGATCAACGTTGTCTATGTATCAATATATTTCTTATGCGAATATGATTGGTATATATGTCTGGTATGTATGTATGTATGTAAGTATGTATGTATGTTTGGCAGGATATGCGCAAGTGAATCTGTACCTGAGGATTGGAGAGATACAGTAATGGTTGTTTTATATAAGGGAAAGGGTACACTAGGCACATTGTTTTATATAAAGTAAAGGGTACACTAGGCACATGCATCACAACCATATGTGCATGATATAATGATCTTACATCAAGATGAACAGCGCATGACTTTGCAGATGGGGCAGTTAGAATTTTCTTAAGAGTGAGTAGCCCATCACGCTCAAAAGGTCCCTGAATAAGGTTTAAGGGTGATGAACGAAAGACCCACGTTTCCATAAATGAATTACTCAAACCCCAAAGAATTCTTCTTAACATATGGCTATCATGCTCTCCCACAACTTCTGCTCGTGATCAGAGATGCACATATTGTCAGCTACTAAGGGACATGCTCAACTGGTTAAGGTCAATCAGCTGACAAGCAAATCTGCGGTATTGAGCAGAATATTTGCTGTAGCCTATCTTTTATACCAAGACAAAACAATGTACTTGATAACACTTCCAATCATTTAAGATCAAAAGCCATGAGAACCACTGCCTGGTACTGCATCAAGGCAGTTATTGTTATTATTATTATTATTATTGTTATTATTCTATCTCTTATTTACATTTTGATGGTAATGTAAGATATTTGAGAATTTCTTTGAGTTTTTACATTTAAAAGGCGGTACATGAAATCACGAAATTTTGGTGTGGTATACTGTTTCCGTTTTGGTTCCCGTTAAAACCCAAAGTGTATTAGGGAATAATTTTCAAACAGTTTTCCTTTTGCTGCCTGCTAATAAGCGCAACTTAAACTATACATATATATCTGCGAGTCAAGTGAATACTTACCCAAATTAAAACCAAAACTCCACACACAGAGTCACAGACGTCTGCACAGACATGATATTTTGCACACACACACACACACACACACACACACACACACACACACACACACACACACACAAGATACGTGATATAAAAGAACGAGAGATATAAAAAGAAGTGAGGAAAAGAAAAACAGATATACATAAATTGCTTCCGAACAATTTTCCTGTCTTCTCTCTTCTACTACGGTAACACACAAACGAAACTTAATATTACTTCTTCAATCTACTCTAAATGTGTTCACGGAAACCTTGCAAATGATATCTATTTTAGAATAACATTCTTTACTCAACGAATCAGTCGTAATGTTATTTTTTTGTGCAGCAATTTTAAGGTATGTGTGTAGTTTCGCGCATGCGCTTCTATTTTGAATGAGCTCTTCTCTTCACAACATACTATTGCTATTCGTTTGTAAAGGAAAAGATATTGTATCTTTTCAGAAGAAACCAATGAAGCATAACTCGTCCTTCGATTATATCATTAACTGACTAAATTGTTTGAATTTTCACAACTATTGTGGTCGGTTAACACGCAACTCGTCCTATTAGCTTTAGGAGAATATTATAGGCTGAGGAGTATTTAATAGATGAGTTAAGAAATACTTCCATTAATAACTGTACGAGCGAGCGAATTAGACTTGGTAACAAAGGAATTGGAATGTTTCTTCAATGTCAAACAGGAAAACAATTATTTCAAACCCTTTGAATGGGTGCTAAAATATAAGATATTACGGAAGGGCAGCAAAACAGCTAAACCACAATGCATTCTCTAACAGAGAGAATAAATTGTATTGACAAACTCTGAAGATGTGTAGGAAATCGTTTCCCTCCACGTTTCAAGCACGTTTTGTAGGAAGGATGTCAACTTTTAAGTATCAAAAATCTTGGATAACTGCGGGGGATGTTAGTCAAGGGCAATAAGTGTGTTATAAATTCTACATTATCAAGCTATCGAGCATGTGCTGCAATGTTCGACGTGTACGTAAGTAGCATTTCTTTAAGGCGTGTCTAACTGGGTAAGGTAGTTGATTATATTTTTAATTTAGTGGAAAATCTCATGTTCATAGCTTTATTAAATTTTGTTGAAGTTTTAGGGGACAAATTAGTTCCAAAAAAATGATATCCATCATTGACATCTGTGCACAATCTTATGTGCGATTCTAGGAAAATGTCTCCCCAATAGAAGGATTACTCTCTTTACTGTCTTTTATTTACTTAATCTTTTATTTGTTTCAGTCATTAGACTGTGGCCGTGCTGGGGCACTGCCTTCAGGAAATTTTAATCGAACTGACCGACACTAGTACTTATTTTCTTTTTAACTCTCGTACGTATTCTATCGGTCCATTTTGCCGAACCCCAAGATACGGGGACGTAAATACACCGGCACTGGTTGTC
>NC_068989.1:68467830-68471926 GCF_001194135.2 Octopus bimaculoides | reverse complement strand
TATATATATATATATGTATGTGTGTTTGTGTGTCTGTGTTTGTTCCCCCCCCCCATCACTTGACAACCGATGCTGGTGTGTTTACATTCCCGTAACTTAGCGGTTCGGAAAAAAGAGACCGATAGAATAAATACAAGGCTTACAAAGAATATGTCCTGGGGTCGATTTTCCCGACTAAAGACGGTGCTCAAGCATGACCGCAGTCAAATGACTGAAACAAGTAAAAGAGTAAAAGAGTATATATATATATATATGTATATGTGTGCATGTGTGTGTGTGTGTGTGTATCTGTGTGTGTGGATTGGTGAAAATTTGTGCTTACAAACGAAGAAAATAGCTTTCCGTACAACGAGTATATATGTTTTATTGAAAAGGCTAAAGCATCTGAATCATGAAAATGTATATATACGTGTATATCCATCTCTACTAACTTGCTAATGTTCATATATGTAAGTGTGCCCACAAATATCTTTGTGTTATACGTTTAGGTGTGAATATATACCTGTGTATGTGTAGGTGTATATATGTGTATATATCTGTGCGCGTTTATGCATACGTTTATAAGCGTGTTAGCTTATGTATTTATGTTTAGTGTATTGGAAACAAATAACGCTATAAATTGAAATTTAATGAGAAAAGGCGCCAACACAAACAAGAGTAGTGTATGGTCCATCGACCCATTGTCAAGTATTTAAATTTATTTTGTAAAAATATCCTTGACGTTTGCCGATGTAATTCACACTAAAGTTTTAAACAGTTCTGTAATCTAAGTTTCTTTGGTTGGGCAGCTATTGTACTTCTACAGGAATGATTCTTTAGTTAAAAGATTCGCTTTGCGGCCACGTGAGTTCGAGTTCTCTTCTTTTGAGTGGTACCTTGGGCAACTATCTTTTACTACAATCACATGTTAATAAAAGCGTTGTGAATGAAATGTGGTGAACGGAAACTGGAAATTGTACAGAAGCCCATTGTGTGTGTATGTATATATATATATATATATATATATATACTTTTATGAATGTATGTGAGTGTGTGTGCGTGTGTCTCCCTGTCTCTGTCACTATTTACATTTGTTTGTTTTTATGTTATGTAATTTAACAATCTGAGAAATTATATATGTATTAATTATTTAGGAGACTCTAAGATAAATATTGGGGTCGATGTGATAGGCTAAATCCTTGAAAGCAGCGTCCAAGAATGGTCGTAATCCAATGACTAAAACTATTAAAAAAAATAGATAAAGGAAATTCTCTACTGAGATACGTTACTTCAAAAAGCATATTTCCTAATATAATAATGAGCGTAGTATTTTTATATATTCGTATATATATATATATGTATGTATGTATATATATATATATATATCAGTTACTGTTAATACTACACTTTAAGTGGCTATATATATATATATATATATATAGATATGTCTTGAATCACGCCGGACGTAAAGGAGGAGAGAAAATAGTAATCCATTGAAAGAGAAATAGTGAGAGTAATAGCCCTGACTGAGAAAAAGTGAGAAAAAGTAATAGCAATGAGAGAAAGGAAGGGGTAATAGATGAATAAGGAAGGAAGGGGTGAGAAAAATCAGCGTTTCAACTCTGTGTGAGTATATTTGTGTTTGTGTGTGCGTGTACAATGGGAATATGTGAATGTTTGTATGTGTGATTATTATGTACTTTATTTTGTACCTTATTTATATATGAAATACTACAATTAGCCGTCATTATTGACGGCACGTGGTCAGCTAGCATCTAATATTTTCTTTACATACCAGTTTAATTGTAAATGCAGTTGGACGGAAATATCTGATGATTTTCTGGAGATGGACACTAAACTGCATCAACATGGATTCCTATATGAGCAACATAACAACTACCCACCATTTGGTATAGAGAACCATGTTTCTGTTGCCCAGCCACTTCGATTCTGATGATCGGGATATGGAATAATTCATGAAACTGGCGAGGAATGCAGTAATGAGATTTTGAATGTAGATTTTGAATTTTGAGAGACACCATACAAAACAAAAAAATTGTATTTAATAATAGCTTGTATAGATTTTGGTTGGCTGGTGTTGGTTGATATTTCAAATCACACTTTACATCATATATATATATAGCGAGAGAAAGTGGAAGAGAGAGAGAGAGAAAGAGAGAGAGAGAAAGAGAGAGGAAAGAGAAAGAGAGAGAGAAAGATAAAAAGAGTAAAAGAGAAATACAGAAGGAATTAACATAAGAGGTGAGGAATGACTGTACATAATAGGCTTGATGGCCGACAGTGAGTAGAAGATCGACTCCTCACTACCCGCACGAACGCACGCGCGCGCACACACACACACACACACACACACACACACACACACAAACGAAAGAATCATAAATATAGAGGAGGAAGAGAAGGAGGAGATGACAGAATAGTTATAAAATTTGATTTAATTAATTTTATTTTAAGGTAATAAATATTTTTCTTTTCAAAATCAGTATTTATTTAACCACTTTGCATAAGCACCAACATATTTGATAAAAGTTAGATTATAACTATTGTATGTATGCCATATTTCCTAATATTACCTAATGTGGCCAAACTAAAGTTACTCGTCACATGACGGTTAACAATCTTGTTTCTAACATTCTGTGTAATATAAGCAAAAGTTTGTCCCGAACTTAGGGGTCATGAGACTGAAACTTATCCCAGTTTTTGAGACACTTATATGACTGAGAATACAGCTGGCCCCATTGAACAGGACACTGGCCCATCTCTACCTGAAAGACCTTCCTCCGTGCAATCAAGCAATATGCATGGTACTTACAGAAACGCATGTAACATCTAATATAGCAGATGCGGAAATACACATACCAGAGTATGCCGTACTTTGAACAGACAGAAGAGATAGAAGACATGGAAGAGTTGTCATGTACATCCGGTATGATGTCACACCTCTAGCACTGTTGTCACATTCAAACTCAGTCTGTGACACTTTAATAGTACACATAAAGCAAATTCGTGTAGTTGTATGCACAACGTACTGTCCACCAAATACCTCAAAGCATGAAGGTAAATTTGAGCATAGCCTGAGACGCACAGAGAAGGTTTTGACAAATCTTGACCAACAAATCAATGTACTCCTCCTGGATGACTTCAGCCTCCCAAATGTTAAATGGCCTGAAGGCCACATTCTCTTTTGGATGTCACTGCATGAACAAAACCAGCAAAATCATTGCTAGAACTTTCTGGCATGCTGTTCATGGAACAAGTGATACTCCAACCAACCAAGGGAAGCAATATTTTGGATCTCTGCTTCACAAACAATGTGAACATTATCAATAATGTGAAGATAACACCAACTCTTTCGGATCATAACATTATAGAATTAACAATGTATGGTCCTAGGCAAACCGCTGCCATCCACCCGATAAGGAGGACTCAAACTATATCCAACCCTAAAGAGATTGCTACAGTTCAACAGATGAACTACAGGGAGAGGTTGAAAGAACTACGACTCTACTCCCGAGAGCGCAGACGTTAGAGATATGTAATAATTTACACGTGGAAATACTGGAAGGGCTTGTACCTAATTTTGGCATCAAGTGTTATATAAATGCATAGTACCGAAGGTACCGTCCAAGGCATCTAATATAAGAACCAGGTACTGCAATAACCTAGGGTTCAGAGGACTACAGCACTTCAATGCTCTGTCAAAACAATTGAGAAACATACACGATATAGATGTGGAAGTCTTCAAAAAGAAACTGAATACTCGCCTATCCACAATACCATACGAACCAATAGCTCGACATGAGGGACAGTTGAGGGCGGCAGTGTCAAATTCCCTCATACACCAGATGGACCATCGACAGTTTTGATGAGATCGCATTAGTCGGAGGAGAGGAAACACGGAAGGATTGTGGAGAGGGTACAAAAATAAAGAGTGAAAAAATCAATGTGGTTGGTGCTCCAGCATGACCACAACCATCTGGCCGAAACACATAAAGCAGTATATATATATATATATATATATATATATATATATATATATAAACAATTAAGGGATCAGCAAGCATTTGCTTCACCATATACCGAAGTTCAGAAATAG
>NC_068989.1:68456582-68467224 GCF_001194135.2 Octopus bimaculoides | reverse complement strand
TATATATATATATATATATATATCTGTATGTATCTGTAGATATACATACACACACATCCACAAAATCACATATACGCGAAAACTGGAAGCAGATTTTCTTTGATGTGCATTTTAATTGGTCACTAATCGATTTTCTATATTAATTTGTCGTCTGCATAATGAAATGTACGGAAATATACATATAACTATCATGGAGGCAAACATATGCAAGAATTACACATACACAACAAACACGCCCACACCCACACACAAACACACACACAGACATTTACACGCATACGTCCATCCAATTAATACATACATACTCACATACATGTGAGTATATATATATATATATATATATATGTATGTATATAGGGTTATATACATATGTATGTATGTGTTTATATAAATATATATAAGTATATATTATGTTTGTATTAAGTATAAGTATATATATATATATACATATATATATATATACATATATATATATATATATACATATACACATATACATATACATATACACATATACATATGATGTATACGCATATATACATATGAGTATATATATATATATATATATATATATATATATGAATGATATGTACACATATACATATATGTATGAAGTATATATGTACAGAGAGCGAGAAAGAGAGCTGTAGATAACGATGGAAGCCATATTAGGGACTCAGAATTTATGCGCGTACACATATTATACACAGACACATACACACACAAACACATACGCACACATACATGCAAACATATACACCTATATGCTAGTTATTTATTTTCTCTTTCACCCTGCATGCACATGATATATTGCGTGCTTACATTTACATTTCATTATACGTAATTTGATGAGTTTACAATGAAGAAGGAAAAGTAAAAGGAAAATGAAAGTGAGTGGTAGTAGGTAGTGGTAGTTATGCTTAAGATGTATTTATTTTGTTTACTGTGTTTCTTTTCTCTCGTCTATCAACGGAATACTCTAATCGTCTTATTTTGCTCCCAGTATGGATACCATTTAATCTAATTTTCGATGCGTCTATTGTAAATGACATGAACATTTCTACATTTGAAATAACACGGGAATTTCCCATGATTGTAACTGTAAACGAGCAATACGATGCAAATGTGTATTCACCATTCATTATTAAACTTCTGTTTGAGAAATTTAAACTTTTAATTGGTTAGCCATTGAAGTTATTGCTTGGAAATTGTTTGAACTATCGATATAATATCATCGGTATTAAAAGTCTTCCTTTCTAGTTTACAATGCAAAAATATTAGGCTTTAATTTCATTAGTTGTTAAAATATTTTACTGCCATTTATGGATTTTAATTATTTTATATCGGAATCTGTGAAGATATCGTTGCTGGTTCACTGCATTGTTAGCAAGTAATGTAACATTAAGGCGCCTGTAACGCCTGAGATTTCGTTATTCGATACACACGAAAGATACACTCATGCACATATTGATCATGCATATGCACTTATGTGCATACATGCAAACCTAAACAAATACACACTTCCTAAGAAATTAGAGTTAACGAAACCGGAAAGGAGAAAGCTAATTAGAAGAATACGTGTACTAGTCATAAACGGAATAGTTAAAATATATAAAACGAAAGTTCGACATACAAGTCCGTATGTAGATATCTAGATGCGCAACTCTATGTATGAGCATCCATACATAAAACAAAACATAAAAAATCTGCATATGCACTGACACCAAATACTTGAACACATAATCACAATCATGATAATTATTCTGTTAATGTTGTTGAAACTCCGGCGAAGGAGTTTGGGATCTAGATTAGTAACTGGCTCTTTCTCTATTGGTTAGGAATCTAGAAATAAAACTTAATAACATATATGCATAAATGCATACAGGCATGGTGTTTATGATGCTAATATCGCAACCATGTGCTTTCGGGTTCAGTTCCTCTGTGCGGCAGCTTGGGTAATTATAGTCCTATTTAAAGCGCCGGGCTGATTAATGTCTTGTGAGGAAATTTGATTGATGGAAACTGTGTAGAACCCCATCTCTCTCTCTCTCTCTCTCTCTCTCTCTCTCTCTCTCTCTCTCTCTCTCTCTCTCTCTCTCTCTCTCTCTCTCTCTCTATATATATATATATATATATACATATATATATATGATCGGAACCCAACCACTGTAATAAGTAAAAGAATGTTGATACACAAATTTATACACACGCACACACCCATCCACACACACACATTCATACAACCACACACATGTACATACACATATATTCCCAATGTATGGGAATATATACACATGTATAATTTGTTAAAAGTACACGA
This sequence comes from Octopus bimaculoides, assembly GCF_001194135.2. Classification (NCBI taxonomy): domain Eukaryota; kingdom Metazoa; phylum Mollusca; class Cephalopoda; order Octopoda; family Octopodidae; genus Octopus; species Octopus bimaculoides. The sequence continues at coordinate 68,464,904 of NC_068989.1, read as the reverse complement.
TTGCTTGTTAATGTTAAACCAGTTAGCAAATAAATTAAACCACCCAAGGAAAAGAACAGCCCCACCAATTGGTATTCACGCAGTTTCCGTTTATTAATGTTTTCACTATAATTGACGAATGAAAAGGATTGCTTTATTGAACGATATAAAGAAAGGGTTACGATAGTACAACTTGAACAAAAGCCTATTAAGTGATAATATACGAAAACAAAAATAACTAGAATGCTTTCTTTATTTTGCAGCAACTTCATCATTCTTAAGAACGTTTCATAAATACATATATACATATGAGCAGAATTTAGGCTACTTGAAATATCTTTGTCACATATTTCAACTGCTAAAAAGCAAATACACTACAGTTACCGTGGAGAATAAATTTATCTTATGATAAAAAGGTGTGAAAACACCGTTTCGTTCAGTGTCGCCCTCTATTAGGAATCGCAGACATCACTGTTTCGAGCTATTTTGGCTCTAGTCAATGAGATGTACCTAAGAAAGCCAACTCCGAATGAACTTTAAAAACTGTAGCTTTATGTATAATCTAGTCAATACATTGACTGATTTGAGCTAGTAGATCGCCCGATCGAATTAAACAACGAAGCAGTTTTTAGGTATGAGTAGAATTTAGGCTAGCTGAAATATGTTTGTCACATATTTCATCTGGAAGACAAATACACTAGCCTAAATTCTGCTCAAACCTAAACACCGCTTCGCGTTAACGCTTCGTTGTTTACCTCGATCTGGCGATCTAGTAGCGCAAATCAGTCAATATATTGACTGGAATATACATAAAGCTATAGCTTTCTAAGTTCGTTCAGCGATGCCTCTCTTAGGTAGAGCCAAAATAGCTCGAAACATCGACGTCTGAGATTCCTAATAGAGGGCGACATTGAATGAACCGGTGTTTACACACCATTTTACCTTAAGTGAGATTTATTCTCCACAGTAACTGCAGTGTGTTTGCATTTTAACAGTTAAAATATGCCACAAACATATTTCAACTAGCTTAAATTCTGCTCATACCTAAAAATTGCTTCGCGCAAACGCTTCGTTATGTATACATACGGCCCGCTCCTCTTTATAATTTACATAAATGACCTTTCCAGCGTCGTAAATCACTGCAAAGTGAAAATATTTGCAGATGACAGCAAATCCAGCAAATCATCAATGAAGAAGAAAACCGAACTCAACTCCAGTCTGGTCTATATGTTGTGAGTCAATGGGCAGATAAAAACAAAACGCAACTAAACGAGGGAAAATTCGAGCTGACGCATTTTGGAAGAAAGTCTATACTAAAACAGCCATACTGTCTTCCTTCAGGGGAACCGCTCATGGCATCTAATAATATCAGAGACCTGGGTGTAATTGTTGATAACAATCTCAGTTGGAGTGCCCACATCAACAATAAGGTCGATATAGCTCGTAGGATGAGCTCCTGGATATTAAGAACCTTCCTGTCCAGAGAACAAGGTGTCATCATTCCACTTTTCTCCTCCTTTGTCCGGTCACACCTCGAATACTGATGCCCCATTGTGGTCTCCCCATGCAAAACAAAACATCTCGGGGATTGAATCACCCCAGAGGGCACTCACTAATTGAATTGAAGGCATGACTGATCTCGATTACTGGGACCGCCTTAAAGCCTTGAAACTCTACCCTCTCCAGCGCCGCCGCGAGCGGTACATTATTTGTACGATGTGGAAAATATACCGCCAGCATTGCCGAAACGACCTGAACATTAGTTTCAAGGTTCATCCAAGACTGGGACCAAAGGCCATAGTCCTTTGCTCAATTCATGATCACAACAGGCTCTGCCCTGTATAACATTGTCCCAAAACTGATTAAAGAGGAAAAGGATCCCTTCACCTTTAAACATAGTCTGGACAGATTTCTTCAAGGAATACCAGATAAGCCACCCATACCTGGATACATCTCACTCAACAAGAACTCACTACTTGAATGGACCATGGTGCTATTAAGTGTTATATATGTATGTATATATATATATATATATATATATATATATATATATATATATATATATATATATATATATATATATATATATACATACATACACATACACGGACACATACATACATTCACACATGCGCCTATGTATGTGTTTGAAACAGAAGAAAGAAATATATTGTGATATTCATGAATTACTCACCACCAAAAAGAAAATGCGATCGGGAAGGTGAATCAATTTGAATTGTAATTCAAACTATCGTACCACTCTCATTTTAATGGAAGTTTAGTGCTTGTTTTACAGCAGTCGCTACGAGAGGCTTAAATAATTGAAATATAGTTTATTTCAACATAAAATATTATTGAGGTGAAGTACTATTACATGGAGTGTAATCCTGTAACATGGTTGTTTATTCGCGTATGAAATTATATCGTTTCTTCTCACATTTATTTTGCGAGAAATGAAATATGTAAATTATAAGAAAAATTCCAGTTTCCCTCGAAACATAACGTTGTGATATTATCAAGAAGAAAATATTCCATTGCTCAGGCATAATCATTTCTGTTTCTTAGTATCTCAATAAGATTTCAATAATATTTATTTCATTTTTGTAGTTTTTAGTAACTGTTTTGTTAAATTTTGAACTGAATGCCAGGTTTTTAGTTCTTTTATTTGTTAGAGTGAAAAGGTTATACACCACCTGTAGCTCTTTTGGTTTTCCTTTTCAACAGGTACGAGTATCGCAGTTAAAGAGTAGCTTGTCACTGTAAGGTGCAGCAAGTATGTAAAATAGAATTCGACAAATGTTTCGCTTGCTAATTAAACTCTTTTGTTATATATTTCCTTTGAAATACACTACTTTTGTTTCAAATAATTATGGAAATAATTAATTTAATAAAATAACTTAATAATTGATTAAGCTGGTGTTTAGAATATAACCCTTTTGTTAGCATATTTTCTGAAATACACTGCCTGTGTTTCAAATAATTTTAGAAATAATAGTTTAATAAAATAATTTGTCATTATTAAGCTGGTGTTTAGAACGTAAATTAACATGGAATTTAAGGCAAGAAATTTATATCATAAAACAAAACCAGGACAGTCTCATGTAGGTTGGTATGAAAATGGTTTCCTGTAAGCATAGCTAGGAAAGATGTGGGATCTACCATTTTGATATATATTGATAAAGACGAAATGCTTAATACTGCTTCTAAGATCCAATACGCTATAGGAACAATCTTCTACCACCGAATTATATTATAATGATATACAGAGGATGTTAATGCATTCGAATTCTTCTTTAGACTATTAGTCTAGAAACTGGAAACAAGACTTAACTAGCAAATCACTGTTGAAAACGATTCAATTCTGGGCAAAGAAAACTTGGACACTTTGTTTGGTGCAGTCTGAGAAATAAAATACAGTACGAGACAGGTGCTACAGGATAGAAATTGAATCTAAGGCATCAAGACGATGAAAGCATAATGTTGTCGGAATCAGAATTCTATAAACCATTATTTTGTATAGATTTGGTGTTACTTTAACAGTGTAGACGCCTATGTTTTCTTGACTATATACAATCGAAATATCTTCTGACATGACTTTTAAAGCTTCTCGAAAAGCAATAAATATAGAAGTGCTTTTAACTGCAGTAGTTGTTCTTGCGAATTATCCACTAAATCATGATTCAATAGTTAGATTGTATTTTGGTGTCTCCAATTATATTATTGTCAACGACGACTATCGATTGACGTCACCGATTCGTTTCACTTAACCATTGTCACAACCTTAGGTATTGACATACAGGAAAATACCCCCACCCCCCAAAAAAAATGAATAAATAAAATAAATTTTCTATCACAAAGTAAAAATGGAGGCTTTCTAAATAATAATAATAATGGTTTCTTACCTCAAGTTATTTAAACACACTTTGCATACTTAATATAATCAGTACGGCTATATTGTATTTGTGTAAGCTTTCATAATAGCGAGCTTTGGTTTACTGTCGCCAAAAGTTACTACACAACAGTCACCCACAAATAATGTGAAATATTTAAACTAAGTGACCACACAACACCGTAAGGATACTGGCCGGTCAATACAAACACAATCTGATACAGAATTTTCCAGCTTGTTTGTAGTTGCTCAGTGTAGACGTCAAAGATAAATGATCAATGCTTGACAAGGAGGAGCCAACGATCTTTTCGTTGGTTTTCTTCTAAACTATAACTACAGAGGAAACTTTGAAACAAATTTGACATCCCACTATTTGATGGCATAACATGTAATGAAACATTCAAGTTTTCACTGTAATATGAAGTTTACACGAACAGTTAGAAAATAATTTATAAAGCTAGAAAAATATAATTTTCAAATATATACAGAAAACAGAGTATATAATAATATAAAGTAATCTGTATATACTTCTTTTTTTCTTCTTCTGTGTATTACGTAAAACAGTTCTAAGAAGGATCAGTTTTTAACAAGCAAGATGTTTTCAACGTACTTCAACAAAACTCATATAATTCTCCAAAAGAAATAAATTGAATAAAACTAGTTTTATTCACCTTTTTTCTCCATAGCTTGAACGCTTCCGGATCGTGATATCAAGAAAGCGCAAATTAAAAACTCCAAACATATTGGAAAAAAAATTAATGAAATTGAAAATCTCTGTAACTACAAGATAATATTGTTTGGGAGCAAATGTATATACTAGTTATAACAGGTAAGGTGAAAAGTTCGAGAATATATATATATATATATATATATATATATATATATCAATAATAATTAAAAAATAACATAATACATTCTAAGATTTCATTTACCTGTGAATCTTACCGATATTCAATTCCAGTCATTGAATATCTTAACGATATTCAATTCAGCCCTTTGGAGCTATATGGCTTCTGCAAATATTTAATAAAATATATCTTGAAAAAAAACCTCAAAAAACGTTATGTATTTGTATTTCTGTAAACTCAAGCTGTTCGGTTCAATAATCTAACTCCAATATTTTGATGTTATAGATCACATTTCAAATTTCTGTTTCTTTTATATAAATACCACGTCTTATTAAAAAAAAAAAAACGCAAGGAAATATTTCATTTATTTTCTTAGCTTTAATGCATCGATTAAACGTTTGACTACACACTTATACACCCCCTACCCCAACTCCCGACACACATATGGCCACATCGGATCGTACATATATAACAAAGGACACAAAAATCTCATACATGTTGCAAAAAATACTCTCGATTTCTTAACTCTTCGTGATATGAAGTATTAATCAAACACGTAAAAACAGTCTATTTAATTTTAGTTTATGAGAAAATGAAGGTTGTGATTTTCACTCCTTTTCTAATTGTTTACAGGAGGAAATAACGTGGTTGAAATAAGGCTTTAACCTGAGTCGTAAATTCTAGGTGGAGAACAATAACTCAAAATTTGTTTTACGGTGCACAGCAACAAAATTTGCATTGAGACAATTCTGGGGCTAATATCTCTAGCAAGAACATATAGCTTTGACAACGAAGGTATCATTCTAATGAGTTAGGAATAGATTCCAAATCTCCTTCAAATCACACTTTACTGTATTTAAAAGAAGAAAAATTTTAGATTATAGATCGTGATAACTGATGATGAGATGATCATAAATGCTCCACAACAAAAAGAATAAAAACAACCAAAATATTGTAAAAAATCCTGTATAAAGTTACTCGAAATGAATGCCTGGCACCATACAATGTAAAGACATTAATTATAGGCAATTAACAAGAGCGTTAAAGATTTACTTGAACACACCTGCAGTTCTATTAAGGAGGTCTCGTTACTCTGAGGGCTGGCAAAATTCTGAATCAATTTATTTATAGAGATCTGAACCTTTGCTAATTCCCTAAGCGAGAAAAGCATGTTAGATGCAAAATACAGGAGATATCATGCATAGATGTATGTATGTATGTATGTATGTATGTAAGTTCAAAAAAACAATAACAAAAACACAACAAAGTGAGGACGTGATACGGATAGTGTTATTGGACGCTCGAGAAAGGAAAGAGAGAGTGTATTTTTGACGTTTCGGGCGGAGCCCTTCGTCGGAAAGATGGAAAGTTCGGAGAATGGAAGAACAGAGAAAGAGGAAAATGGTACCGATGCCCACGAGGTTACATTGTGAAAAGACCGGAAGAGGAGGTGGTGGGGGAAAAGTTCTTTCTAAGATGTATGTATAGATGAAAAATAATTCGTTGTGGTGACGTAGGCGGTATGATTTCGCGCGCTTTTTACTGTGTGGGCGAACTATAAATACGACTAGTGAACAGGTGGCGAGTGAGTTAGTCTGTAATGGAAGCCGAGAAGCGCCGGTTGACGTACGTGAGTGGTTGGTGTGAATAGTTGATGCAATGCAGGTAAATATGAGGCAGCCGATGCGTGAGATAGTGCCGGGAAATTCGCGTGGAACAATTGACATAGTATTTGGTGTCGAGTGTGAAAGTGGTTTCGGCGGTTAAGGTGAACAATGGCATCTTTGCTGCGAGGAGAACGGTTATAAGTCGATTCGATACGATGATGAACGTGAGTCATTTAAAGTGAACAGTGGCGTCTTTGTGAGGTGGACGGTTTTGAACTGGCTGTGAAAATATTGTGAACTTGGCAACATAAAGAATACGGAATGGCCGCTGGACTAACGTAAATTCGGGAGTAACAACAGAGTCCAGTCGAAAAAAAGAGATAAAAAGAACAATGAATCATTGGCGGGTGAATTCTTTTTTAACAGTAAAAAAAAAAAAAAAATACTTATGTACTGCTTATATCAAGAAAGCACTGCTGCACCACATTCCCTCCAACGACGAATTGTATTGAGACCTCTCACAATCGCTCCAAATGCTGGCGTCGCCTCGCTATCACCGCAGATATATTCTCGCGAAAGCTCAACCGTAGCGTAGTTAAGGCCCCATCCAAAAGACTAATACTTCTGTTTACGCACAGAAAATATCTCAACCCTCAACAACTGTTGATTCTCTACAAGACTCAAGTGATACTTACAATGAAGTATTGCTTCCATATATATTATAACACTGCTGCTATACACACATACATCCCGGATCACATCCAGAGAACGCCCACTTAGTTGACTAGCGTTTGAGCGCTAATTAACCCACTCCGGCCTCTGGCGTGCTGTCTTCCTTCTCTGTTTTTTTCCTTTGCTATTATAATGACCTCAGGAGGCGCAATGGCCCAGTGGTTAGGGCAGCGGACTCGCGGTCATAGGATCGTGGTTTCGATTCCCAGACCGGGCGTTGTGAGTGTTTATTGAGCGAAAACACCGAAAGCCCCACGAGGCTCCAGCAAGGGATGGTGGCGAACCCTGCTGTACTCTTTCACTACAACTTTCTCTCACTCTTACTTCCTGTTTCTGTTGTGCCTGTAATTCAAAGGGTCAGCCTTGTCACACTGTGTCACGCTGAATATCCCCGAGAACTACGTTAAGGGTACACGTGTCTGTGGAGTGCTCAGCCACTTGCACGTTAATTTCACGAGTAGGCTGTTCCGTTGATCGGATCAACTGGAACCCTCGACGTCGTAAGCGACGGAGTGCCAACATAATGACCTCAGTTCCTCGGATTGGCTGGTCTCATACTTCCACTAATCAGGCATCTCCAACCCACTCATCTCCTTACATCTCAGTACCCTTGGTGCATGCAAACCTACCTCATTCCTTGCACTAACCACTATGCCCTATACGTCATCTCTAGAACAACTGTGCTCTGGAATCTCCTCCTTGCTCATATTTTTCTTAGAACAGCTTAAATGCAACATTAACTGCATCAATTCCACTAACCTCGTTGGGCCTGAAAGGGTCACAAGCTCTGCCCCTTCCTTCAGATTTAGTAAACAAACAAACAAACAAAAATGCAAGCCAATATAATACCTCTTTTGGAAAGCTGTCAACTGTTTAATGAAAAGTTTAACACAAAAAGAAGAAAAATAATTAAAGTCACATAAACAAGCAGGCCTTCATGTTTCTTTAGTTTTATGTCTTTACTGTAACATAATTTGCACTCATCCATTTTTGTTTTAATTTCATTTTCTTCTTACCGTTATATTTTTGTTGTACTGAAAAATTTTATTCAGAAGCTATTCTTTCGGCAAACAATCACAGAAATAAAGATTCGCTTTTTGTAGTTTTTGATTCTATTTTTCTAAAAAGAATGAAAAACGAATACATACGCAAAGAAAATTAAAAAAAAAAAACAAGCAAAAAATTTAAATAAAACAATCTGGGATTCATCATTCAAAAGAAAATCAATATTTGTCCATCCCTACGTCTTCTACTCCTTCATCATCAT
>NC_068989.1:68434142-68456572 GCF_001194135.2 Octopus bimaculoides | reverse complement strand
ACTGCCACTGCCGCCACTGCCACTGCCGCCGTCTTTTCTTATTGTTATTATTATTATTATTATTATTATTATTATTATTATTATTATTATTATTATTATCATTGTTATGAAAAGCAAGACACACACACACACACACACACACACATTTTCCGTACTGCTATCATTATTATTATTATTATTATTGAGTGAAAGAGCAGCGCATGCCGTCACAGTGACACTGGGATAAAATATACGAAGCTCAGTTACCCGTCTGAAAAGGGTACACCAGGAACGACATGGTGATCTCATATCAAGATAAACAGCGCATGACCTTCCAAGTGGGGGTCCAGTTAGAATTTTCTTCAGCTCGAATAGTCTATCTCGCTCAAAAGGTCTCTGAATAAGGGTTGTTTAAGGACGTTGAACAAAACACCCATGTTTCCAGAGGTGAATTATCCAAACCCCAAAGAATTACTCTCAACACATGGCTATGATGCTCTCCCACTACTTCTGCTCGTGATCAACGATGCACATATCGTCAGCTACTAACGGACATGTTGAAATGGTTATGGTCAAACAACTGACAAGCAAATCTGTGGAATTGAGCAGAATAATTGCTGTAACCCATCTTTTATAGCAAGACAAAACATGGCTTCAGATCTTAACTGATTGGAAGTGTTACGTAAACTGAGGGCCACTGTCTGGTACTGCATCAGGGCATTTATTATTATTATTATTATCATTATTATTATTATTATTATTATTATTATTATTATTATTATTATTATTATTATTATTATTATTATTTAGTGTAATTTGAAAGCGCCGCGGAGAAAATAGTTTTTAACTGGATTAAGTGAAGAAAAATATTTCTTTTTCACTTCCGTAGTTCTAAATTTACGAACGGAAGACTTTTGATCCGTTTCAGGATGTACTCTATTAACTGGGGTAGAAGAAAGGTTTGCCTTTAGGCATGTTAGCTGTTTACACAGTTATGCAAAATAACCATCTGCAATGTTTATACGCGGTACAAGGCTGCCTTAGAAATTGGAATAAAAGGTGATCGCCGAAGTTGGGAGTAGAAGTAGCTACGATAAACACGCCCTTAAGGTGTTGCCAAATGAAAGATCAAACAGTTAAAATAATTTAAATAATTCAAGCTATAAAAATATCAAACATGTAAGCAGGGTTTCAAAATTAAACACTCACTTGTACAATAAAAATCACGCACACACACACACACGCACGCAAACTCGCACGCACGCGTGCGCGCGCGCGCACCCACACTCACAAAATTAGAAACATTAATTTGATTGAAAAAATAAACAGTATAAACAGTATGAGCAGTATTCTCCCAGCAACAAAAAGTTTCTGTCCGTGAGTAACAGAGCCAACCAAAATGAGTGAGACAATTTGTGCCAGTTCATGGTAAACGAGTAGTGATGAAGGTATGTTACAAAAGATAGTTTCTCCTTTCTAGATGAATTTATTATGGACAATGTGAAAAGGAAGGTGCTGTATCTCTGTTTCAACCGCCCCACCAAATAATAATAATAATAATAATAATAATAATAATAGAGCATAATGCCCATGTCTTGAGAGGAATTCTTTGGGGTTTGAATAATTCACCTCTGGAAATATGGGTGTTTCGTTCAACATCCTTAAACAACCCTTATTCAAGGACCTGAAGAAAATTATAACTGGGTCCCCACCTGCAAGGTAATGCACTGTTTATCTTGATATGAGATCACCATGATGCGCACATATGGTTGTGATGCATGTGTCTAGTGTACCCTTATCAGACGGGTAGTCATGATGGGTATACTGGGCTTCGTATATTTTACCCTAGTATCACTTTGATGGCATGCACTACTCTCTCACTCAATAATAATAATAATAATAATAATAATAATAATAATAATAATAATAATAATAATAATAATAATAATAATGATAATAATAATAACGGAGAAGTCAACATTCCCTCGAAAGAGGAGCTGAGGGAAAATTTGATCAATATATTACAGGATGCGAACAACCTGGTACACGCTACCATATGCTTTCATCAAACGAGTAATGGCATATTGAAGCCTGTGTTTAGGAACGAAAGCGCGATTTGAAGATAGGTAGGACTAATACGTCATACGCCGACCCATCAGCTAGTTTCCCAGTATATAGGTTTCAGGAAAACTAAGATGACGATCAGATATATTCTTTTCTACTCTAGGCACAAGACCCGAAATATTTTGGGGAGGGGGTCAGTCGATTAAATCGACCCCAGGACGCAACTGGTACTTAATTTATCGGTCCCGAAAGGATGAAAGGCAAAGTCGACCTCAGCAGAATTTGAACTCAGAACGCAAAGACAGACGAAATACCACTAAGCATTTCGCCCGGCGTGCTAACGTTTCTGCCAGCTCGCCGCCTTGACGACCAGATATATTGTAAACTAACGTGACGACCAGATGTATGGTTGTCGTAACTTTTATACATGAATACAGGAATGTAGCGAATGTGGATGTGACACAACAACAAGGATGTAACACATAGGAACAAGTAATCAAGCGGAATATGGACCTTCACGTTCCAATGATTGAGAAAGATTACAAGACTATCGTAGAACTGTTCTTCATTGAATGTGTGAAAAAGGACCAATTCTGGGTGTACAAGAAAATTGGTTCAATTGCTATACTTATAGCGGTAAAGGTCTCTTGAGTGTCTTATGCTTTCAAAACAAGAAACAAGAAAGAGGATAGCAGACTGCAGCTGATGCAGCAGCAGCAACAAGAATAGCAGAGGTGAAGACTATAGATGATACTGTTGGTGCTTCCTGAGCATCGCCAGTCTTAGCTTGGACTGGGTAAATGATACCAAGTCGTCCAGATCGTACTTGAAATACTTATAAGATGGCGTAATTGTCTACATTTGCAGCTACTCGACCACACAGACCATTATTTTGTGATCTAGACAGAGTGCAGAGACGGAAACAGAGACGCAGTTATTGGAAAATAAATGCATAGTTTACTGGACGCAAAACATCTAAGGACTATAAAACCGAACCAGTCAGATTGCAATAGCCGACGGTGGTGGAGACGGCGAGAAGCTATCATAAATTACAGATGTTATCTTGGATTACACTATCCTACAAGTATTTTTCTTCCAAGACTCTACAGTGAGATTTGAGTGTGACTTTGCTGTTATTTCTAGCAATTCGAGCGACCACATAGAGTCGCCCTCGTTGGCGGGTGTACTGTATGTTTAATCGTAGTCAATAGTATACACTAGTATTCATTATCAGTAGTATATTAGGTTTGGTTTAATATTTATGAGTAACATATATTATGTTTAGACTTATTGACATCAGATAATTAAGATGTTGAGAGTTTAGAAGCATAATTGGGATCAAATAAGCAATAAAAATACTAATTACATTATTTTCTATTGTGTGGCACTCACTGAAAATTTTCAAACCATTCTGTACATTTCGGATAAGGATGGAATATAGTTAAATATAAATTATGCGTATCTTCTGTTTGTTTATTGATTAGTTCTCATTAGAGAGTGAGAGAGAAAGGGAGAGAGAGAGAGAGAGAGAGAGAGAGAGAGAGAGAGAGAGAGAGAGAGAGAGAGAGTGGGAAAGAAAGGGAGAGAGAGAGAGAAGCAGAGAAAAAAATCGATTCTAGTACTGGTACTTTATTTTTCGATCCTTGAAAGACAAAATTGATCCCAGGGATACTAGAAGTCAGAGCTCAGACAGTCAAAACCAATATTGTGACCCAATGCGACCATCTAACGACTCTGCAATTTTGAAGGCTTAAGTATCCATTGTTGCGAACCAAAATATTATAACTAATTAAAATTACATTTATAGTGAAGAGAAAGAATCTTTAGCATATTTATTTATTATTGCAAAACCAAAATAAAAAAGCTTGAGAGATATCATTCAACCACGGTAGTGGTTGAACATATTCTTAAGTCCACCATTTCGTCAATCGCAGCAACTTCCAAGCTTCACCACTAATTCAGTTTTCAACTAAATTGCAAACTATTAACAGCTTTAAAGAGGACACATCCTCAGCTACACATTGACATAAATAGTTTGAAATTTGGTTTAGGAGAAAAAAGTTTACATCAAAATATTTGCGACCTAAAGGGGGGGGGGTAGTAAAGCACCTATTCCCCTTAAATTAACATAAACTTTTTAATTTTAAAATAAAAGTATACTTTTAGGATTAAATGATAGAAAAATGTATGTGGAATTTAGAGGCGTTAGTCGCATTGAACAAAAATTAGTAGAAGAAAAGTTATGGGGTGAAATGCCACGGAATTTCGTGTCAGTAAGTAAGAGAGCAAGGAAGTAATGCTTAGCAATAAGAATAATAAAGAATATATTGCTAAAATTAATGCTTAACGTTACAAGGCGGCGAGCTGGCAGAGACGTTAGCGCGACGGACGAAATGCTTAATGGTACTTTGTCTGTGTTTACATTCTTGAGTTCAAATTCCGCGGAGGTCGACTTTGCTCTTTGTCCATTTCGGATCTATTCAATTTGACGTATAGATTATTTAATTAATTTATTTTTAACTAAACACTTTGAAACCTCTGGTACAATGTGTCACATACAATGAGGTTAGGGAACCAGCTGATTGCATTGATCCCAGTACGCAACTGGTTCTTAATTTATGAACCCCGAAAGGATGAATGGCAAAGTCGACCCTGGTGAAATTTGAACTCAGAACTTAACTATGGGCGAAATACTGCTTAGCATTTCGTCCAGCGTGCCAACGATTCTGGCTGTTCGCTGCTTTTTTAAAATTATAATAATGGTTTCAGATTTTGCCAGAAGGGCAGTCACTTTTTTGTGGAGGAGGGGAAAAGTCGTTTACATCGACCCCAGTGTTTCACTGGTGCTTAATGTATCGGCCCTGAAAAGATGAAAAGCAAAGTCGACCTCGGCTGAATTTGAACTCAGGACGTTGCGATGGGCGAAATACCGCTAAGCATTTCATCCAGCGGGCTAGCGATTCTGCCAACTCACCGCCTTCAATAATAATAATATTAATACTAATGATAATGGTAGTTTGAAGGAAGCGTTAATTTGGGCCTTTGTAAAATGTCCGGTATCGCATCTTAATATGATATCAGCAAAAAGAAAAAAAAAGTCAAGAATTTATGTGGGAATTAGATCATAGTTAGAGCTATAGGAATAGACAATGATGGATAGTTATGAACCGGAAATCTTAAACAATGCATAATTTATTTTAGGTCTTGTCCAAAAGTTATAATATAGATGAGTTTGGATACTAATTTGATAGCTGCTTCGCTTATCTCTTCTGGTAAAGATGGACTGTATCTATTTACAGCGCGAATTGCAAGAATTTCAATTTCCCTTTCCTATAAATATTTTAACATCCATTACAAATGCTCTCGATCTTGAGAAAGCTAAACTGCAAGCTGACAGTTCTCGAGTGAAATCAACTTGTAACGGTTAACGAAATCTTTCAGAAAATATAAGAGAAACTTGTGTATTTCTACTTCCCTTAAAAGTTACACAATTCATGAATATTGAAAAAAAAAATTAGTTAAATATATTTTTGTATAGTTTAGTGTATCTCTTTTATCTTCTTTATCAACATTATTTCACGTGATTTCTTTGGCCAATAAATTACGTATATATAGGCAGATTCAATGGATTTACACGTTGTTGGTACGTTTATGCACTATGAACTCCGAACTGACGTATCTGGAGACTTACAAATACATTTACGCTAACAAATTTACACAAAAATTTATTAACGTGAGAGCTCGAACCACATGAGCGTCTGTTAAGAATATCTCGGTAGTGCATATCTATTCACTTCGATCTACTTCAAATTGTACATATTGAACAAGTAAACTCAAACTAAAGTTATGACTACGACGTTAGTTTAAGCCTAAAAAATACTGAAGGCATCCTGATGAGTTTATGTCAAATGAATCTATAGTACATTTTTCATGGTAGCAATGAAAAGCAAGAATTATTTCACGTAATCAACTGTTGCTTGTCTTCTAATCTTCCTCTTCCATTCTGATATTCCTCTTCGTTTTTATTCTGCTTCAATCAGTTATTCCTTTCCCTTGGATTGGAAGAATCGTTAACATGTCGCATTGAATACACAATGTCATTTCTTCCGACGCTTTACGTTCTGAGTTCAAGCCCCATAGAGGTTAACTTTGCCTCTCATTTCTCCTGGCTTGATAAGATAATGTACCAATCAAATATTGGAGCTTATGGTTTCGTCTAATTCCTTCTCCCAAGTTTCAGGCATGGTACCTATTCTAGAAACACTTCATTTCCTATTGCTACCTTTCTTTCTTTCACTATTATTACCATACTTTCTGATTACTTTTACTCTCACTTTTGTTCACATACCAAAACAACACAGGTATGTAAATGACTTTGTAAAACCTGGCGACGTAAACTTATATATCTAATTGATAATATTATACTTTTGCCAGTTATTTTTGACATATTTACACGGGTCAACTGCACACATCTAGCTGTTTTATGTCTTTCATCAATCGATTAAATATCACCTGTTAGTTTGTAATTGAGCCAAAGTAAGACTTTTAAATCTTTAAAATCTTCGGAAAGATATAGTAGTAGTAGTAGTAGTAGTAGTAGTAGAAGAAGAAGAAGAAGAAGAAGAAGAAGAAGAAGAAGAAGAAGAAGAAGAAGAAAAAGAAGAAGAAGAGGAGGAGGAAGAAGATGAAGAAGAGGAAGAAAGAGAACAAATAGTTGTAGTAGTCGTCGTTTGGAACTGGTACATATTGTAAATAAAGGAGTTAATATACATATTGTTAACCATACCTCACTGATACATTAATGCTCGACAGTCAAATTTTGATAAGCTATAATTTACTATAAAAACAATGGAAAAGATAGGCGGTTAATATTTTTAACCAATCGGAATTTAGCAAATACGTAAATTTATAACAAGTTTAAAAAATTAAAAGCTATACTCTTCCATGTGTTCATTCATAACTAGAGATGAGTAGCGATGGTCACGAGTAGGCCAATCGGCTGGAGAGGCGTGCATTTATCATCGTTAAAGTGTCTGATCATTGATATTGTCTTCTTCTCCAGGAATTGAACTCCTCCTATATCCATTGTCAACAATAGTGTCACGTAAAAACAAAGGATCGCATTGGGAATACGTCAAATTATATAGGAATTAACAAGGAGACTGGTAGTTCATAGTGTCGAGATAAACTCTCCTCTGCCGTGGAAGAATGAATATAATACGTCATATGTCATCTAGAAAACAAGCCAGCATTGATAGAATATTGTCTGTCTTTACATATTGAAGTTTATGTTATAATTGTAGATAGCAGTGTCAAGAGACTGGAAATAAATAGATGTGGAAGTCTTCGCTGTAGTCACCACATTTAGAAATGAATTGCAAATTTTTAGATATATTTATTTATACATTTGTCATTTTCTTACACATTTCATATCTCTATAACGGAGCGACTCCTGGCTGATATTGAGCCAGAGCATGAAATCATAAAATGTCATAAAATAAATAAAAGGCACATAATTGTAACAGGTTACGTATTGAGCATTCGGACCTTGTTCACGGGTGTTTTTCATAAAAAGTACTGCATTCTTACATTTATGCAGGCAACACCACTAGTCTATACACTAGTATTTTAGGTGTTCTTCATCAGTAATAATGCCCTCCTATTCCTAATTTTATATCTATCTATACAATATTTATTCCACATCGGCTCATAATATGTTATTTCCTTTTGTTGTCTATATGTCTCACATATTAACTGTCGCAATAGTAACGGTGTGGCTGCTACACATACCCACACACATACGTGGGCACACACACACATACACACACACACACGCACACGTTCACAAACATACATAAGAATACACACACAGACATTGAACGCACCGAAGAAAGCGGCACTCGACTGATTAGCAAAAGTCGTACATCAAAACATTCCAACTGTCAGCTTACAGACGCGCTTTCTTCTCTATCTGCCTTTTCTACTGTTACTACTGTGACTGTTTCCCCCCTAGGATCTAGATAGAAATGTTCCACCACAACTCAGGCACTTTCGACTCATCTCGTTACCCATATTGTGTTTACCTAACAGTTCCCCACTACATTAACCGCTGCAACTAGTTCTTCCTTTCCAGAACATTCACCCCATCTTTAAACTCCATCGTTGCACATGGTTTTCCTGTTAGCATTGGTTAGTATAATTCTATGAAGGCATAGGATTGCTTTGGAATGGATTCCACCGGGTAAAAGAAGATGTGGACAATCAAAGCAAATGTGGCGGAGAACACTAACAAAAGATCTTGAAAGCAGAAGGTTAACAATGGAACAAGCTGTCAAGGACGCTTTCAGTGTTAGAAGGTGGAATGATCTTGCTGTCGCCTCAAGTGCCACAAGGCACAATAAGAACCGAATGAGTGAATGAATGAATGTACGAGACATAGTGGCACAATTATTTTGGTGCAACCTCTGTGGCGGTGTTGATTCGACGCTGACTTATCTGATATCAAACATTTTAATGTTTCGTTCGTTCTACCCCTCTCTCTGTTTATGTGTGTGAGCATCTAGTTATATTTGTATGTATGTGTAATGCCTCTATACCTCCTTTTCTATCTCTCACACTCTCTCTATCAGCATATGCATTTATCTGCGCGAATATGTGTACTTGCACCCAGTGCAAAAACGTACTATTTCCAAGACTAGTTGAATGCGCCCAAAAATCCTCGCCGAATTGTCTCATTCCGTTTCACGATGAACTTTAACCGCGTCAGTCACACCAGTCTATGAGGATTTACAAATGTCACGGACATAGCCCCTTCCTCAAGCCTAATCCTAAGAAAAGGAAAACCTTTTCACTCGATACGTGCATAAATTCACATTTCACATTCAGGTGTATTCAAAATATACGAAGATAACAGAAAATGCTTGATCTTTGAATAGTTGAGGGTTGTATTATTTAAATAAGCTCAGTAGTTACCATAAAATTAAAATAATTTTAACACATACCTCAGAGAGCAAACTTACTTGGGACATTTGGTTATAGCAGTTTTAGATTGAGAAACGAGTAAATATTTTGACAAATGACCGATCAAAAGTGAAGCCAGAGGAAAACAAATAACTGATTTAAACTGCTTAATTAATTACATTAATGTTGTAAAACATCTATATTGTGATAATCTGTTAGTGTAAAAGTTGAGTGTAGATTTGGTATAGTGTTTGTCATGTACATATTCTGTATGAAGTACAGAATATCTAGAAATTAAGCAAATTTACCAATTGTCTCTTCACCTATACGTGATGTGTACGTGAGTGTATGTGTGTGCGAGTGTACAGATAGAGAGGTAGATGGATGCATAATAGACATTATCTATCTATCTATCTATCTATCTATCTATCTATCTATCTATCTATCTATCTATCTATCACTACCGTCTGCGTCAACCGTTCTATACCTTCATTATCTAGTTTCATATACAGAATTTTTGAAATGCATAATATACTGATCAGTTCGTGAATTTCTGTGTTTTTGCAGTTAAACAAACACACACGCACACACACATGCACACATATACACCTATACACAATCATACATACACACTTACACACACATTCATGAATAAATATATGTTTATCTATTTCATTACATTCTTGTAAATTTCCAACATGTTTATGGTTACGAAGTATTAGGCCAGTTAAGGGTAGAGAAAGAAAAAGCCATTAGTTTTTGTTACTCTCCAAGAAGAAGCCCTTTTTTCTAATACAATAACGTAATTTATAGACTTTGTTAAATCTCTCACAATCTCAGAATACTTCAGGTAGTTTGAACAGAAAAAAATTACTAATCGGCAGCTCTACATCACAGTTTTCACCAATTTCTACACTCAACATAATTGTATTTTTATGAGAGGTGGCTTTGTATAAACGGTAAAACGTCGAAGTGAATACATCATATATATTTAGTTTCTTCTTTCTATGTTCTAAGATCTCACCGGTATTCGTCTTTCAGTATCACCTGATTTGTAACATTAAACTGACAATATTTTTTTCTATGCAAATTTGGATACTTGTGTGAAATCAAGTGTAGATAGAAATATGCAATTTCCTACAGAAACAATAAAGAAAATGTATTATATTTCAATATTTTATTGTAGAAAAATTGTTCCCTCCTGGTTTTATACCACTCTATTTCTAGATATGGTTTAAACTACATTTACAATAACCAAAAACATCTTGACAAATGCTCTTATAAATAATATATGTATGTGTGTATGTATATATATTGGAATTAGGTATAAATTGTAATAAATGCTCACATAGAGTCTAAATGATAAAATGTAGGCATGTGTAATAAATAAACGACAGCACAAATACAAAAGCAAAGAGAAAGCATTTGAAAACATTTCGGACGTTAGAGTAAAGTACAGAGAGTGAAAAAAAGGAAGAAGAACTAGAGAGAGAGGGGGGTGGGGTGGGGGTGGAAGAAAGAGAACACGGATGTAGGGTTAAAAACCAGGTGGAAATTCTGGCCTATGGGGGAGTTAAGAAAAGAAGAGATGCGGGTAGTTAAATGCATGTATAGTAGTGTATCCGTGTCTGAAATCGAGCATAAAAAGATAATGTTGAAAGTATGATAACATAAAAATGTAATGACAAAAAATAAAAACAAAAACAAAAACAAAAAAAACAAAAACAGCAAACTTCCAAAAATTTCCCTCTGTTGTTAAAAGTGTATATACAAGGTCTTATAGATAAATCTCCCATATTTTACACAGCAATGTTTTAATGTTTTTTCAGTTACCATCATGGTTTGAATTACTGCACATTGTGCATTTGTTGTATTAAAATTTTCTCAAGAATGATGTATCTGAGGGATTTTTTTGTCGCACCGCGTATATAATACATTTGTTTAGTAAACTGCCGAAAGGTAAATGGAACAATAAGAAAAAATATAGTTTCTGCTATAATAAAATGTTACTAGATTGTGTAAAATTTATAATGAAATTTAAAATGATCGTTATGATTGTGGATCAAGTGAGAAGAGGTCTTGGAAGTTTTATAAGTGTCTCATCAAAAACGGTAATGGTCGTATTAACCAAACCTTAATTCCTGTCTCTATTGTTATAAATATTATTAGGAAACTAATTTCGTGTTCCTTTCTGGGGCGTTTGGTGATTAGAAATATAATTTGTTACCGTTTATTGACGTACAACAATACAGTAATTCCCATGCAGTCAAAGAGACTATAAAAAGTGACAAAAAAATTGCATTCTGCTCTTGCTTATGGCATTGTGTGAAAGGTTTTCTCTTGTTCAAAAATTCAAAAACCATACATTGAATCAATTCCAGAATTTTGCACATAATTACATCAGAATCTTAATGAAAGGGCGGTTTTTAAACTGACACACACGCACACGCACACACACACACATACACACATATATAAATATACATAGCGGAAAATAAATAGATAGAGAGAGAGAGAGAGAGAGAGAGAGGGAGAGAGAGAGAGAGAGGGAGAGAGATAGAGGGAGAGAGAGGGAGAGGGAGAGAGAGAAATAGATAGATAGAGAGAGAGAGAGAGAGAGAGAGAGAGAGAGAGAGAGATATAGAGAGAGAGAGAGAGAGAGAGAGAACAGAAACTAGACGGAGTTTGTAGTTCGACCATTTCTACTATTTCAATTCTTTTTCTAACCCAGGTAAGTCAGAACAGAATTGAACGTGAACATAACAAAAAGCTTATCAGGCATATCAGAAAATCTTATTTTCGCTTTTAAAGTGTTATATCTTTATAATTAGTCAAAGAAAATTGGTATTAGCTCAGAGCTAGGCTACGTACATTAATATTCATATTTTCATACACAAGAAGTAAGTTTTGAGTGAAACGGCATGAAAAATGTTCTATAAGTTTTAAAAGTTCAAAGCTCAAGACTTCATCTTTGTTCTTTATATGGAATGTCAATACATATGTAGTCAGTAAAGCGGATCTCAACCCTAAGATATTCCCTATGAAAGGTTAACTTAGTGTGTGGACTGAAATAATTCAATCAGTAATCGATCTTATGTTACATACTAGATTCGATAGCAGATTACATAACACTACACTGCTTCTATGCGTCCAATTGAAGTATTTGGTTAATATTTGAAATGGATTTGAATTTGGGGAAGACCAATAATACTAGAGATTATAGATTAATTCTGTTTCGTTGAAAGATTAAGTAGCTATCTGAAGCAAAGATGAAGTAGATGACTGATACGAAGAATTGCATTTTATCCGCAACCATATTACTGATTTTAAGAAATACAGGTGCAAATATATTTCGAAATAAATTAATGCTGAAACACCATAAAACATTGAAAATATTTTCAGATTATAAAAATATAAAAGCATTTTTCAAAGAGAATGATATTTCTGAGCAACAGTAAAACATGAACAGAAGATGTTTCAATAATATTAAGTTTCTTGAACTTTGAGTTTCATTCTGCAAACAAATTATTGTTGATTTTATAGCTTAAAATAATTGTTTCTGATTTAAGTATCGAACCAACACTTTCGAAGCGAGTGGATTAATCAATACCATCGGCTTCAGTACATGATTGGTTATTTAATTTGTCGATCAGATAGAAGGAAAGCAAAGGATTTGAACTCATAACGTAAACAGTAGGGTTTGAACTCATAACGTAAACAGTCGGAAGAAATGGGGCAAAGCGTTCTGTTAGACGCTTTAACAATGCTTCCTTATTAAGTAACTAAAAATATTTTTCGGTATTTTCATGATTTTACGTTTATTTGTTTTACACAAACTAGTTATTTTCACATTCTCTGTTGGGATAACTGAATATACTTCATATATTTATTAGATTAGAACCAGTGGAAATGTTAAGCTATGTTATTACATTTTGTGAGAGCAGTGGATTAGAAGACTCCGTAGAGCGTTGGGTAAAATGTTTGTTATATTTAATTACGTTCCTTTATATTCTAGGTTCCCCTATCGCATAGAATCAATTTTATTTTTGTCCTTCTGGGATTCGTAAATGAAGTCCAGTCCATGTCAAGGTAATTGACTATATTCCTTCACAGCTAAATGAATAATGATAATGTGACGATTTTAGAAATTTTAATTATTATTACTGTTGTTGCTATGAACATTTGTGATGATACAGAGAAGACAATTAGACATAGTTACGAAGGAGTGCTGAAAAGTTTCTGGCTTTAAGGATCTCGCGATGGTCCTGGTTAGAGACCCAACCTTCGGAGTTCTTTTACGAGGCTTAGAAAAAAAAGTAATATGTCATTTTGATTTTACTGTTAATAATCTTGGAGACGATATGAACGATCCTCAATCTCTATATGTTAATGACTTGTAGGCACGTCGTATTTCGTTATACAACGATAATATTCTATAAAACATATTAAATGTTTTTATGAGTCAACACCACGTTCTACTCTGTTAGCAGTGCTCTTTACATTATTTTGTTAAGGTTATTTCTACAGAAATTATAGTCAGCACGTTTCGTATCGAGATGTCAGATGTAAACATACAATGAGATGGGAGACAAAAATGGATGATGAGTATATATGTCATATTTCGGGGGTGGAGGTTGCCCATTCATCAGCACCCAATTAACCCACTCTACAGGAATGCGTTTAATATGTAAATTGGCATGTCCAATAACTTAACACCGCTGTATGCGGTGGCTATATAAGCTGTGTTCGGAAGAAAGAGTTGGTTAAATGGGTTCTGATTAAGGGGAACCCCCACCGCCCGAAATATGACATATACACTCGTTACCCATTGTTGTCTTCGATTTCAGTCTTTGTTTACATCTGGTGTCTCGTTACGAAACGTTGTAGAAAAAAAAATCAGTGCTGGTTATAATTTCTGTATAAATAACCTTAACAAAATCTATCTCTAAAGTGTATGTGTACCTATATCAAAACAAACATCTTGTTTTACTGAATATCGTATCAGTTCGTATTATAGCTTCCTATCAGTTGTCCCACCATTTATAAAGTAAGGAAAAGAATTTAACTTCCAACAATATATCATAATACATGTAAAATTGTATTAGCCACTTGAATTATGATAATTGACCTGTTGATTACTAAACTGTTCCTGCAAGACAAGAAAAAGAATACTTAATAAAGAAACAACGAGTAAATCTCTGAAAACAGTTTTAGAAATAGTTACAAAATAATAGTTTGACAATGGTTGGCGAAAGATTAGAAACATCGAAAACAACCATAATATAATTCATATTTTATTGCTCACAGAAAACAATAGTTCTGTAGTGTTAACAGTTACCTTATTGATATATAATTGGAGTCTTATCATTCTTATTTATTGAACAATAGATATCCAATTATATACGTTTAAGTGGTTAGTGTGTATCTTATAGTGTATATGTGTGGAGGCGCAATGGCCCAGTGGTCAGGGCAGCGGACTCGCGGTTATAGGATCGCACTTTCGATTCCCAGACCGTTGTGAGTGTTTATTGAGCGAAAGCACCTAAAGTTCCACGAGGCTCCGGCAAGGGTGATGGTGAACCCTGCTGTACACTTTCACCACAACTTTCTCTCACTCTTAATTCCTGTTTCTGTTGTGCCTGTAATTCAAAGGGGCCAGCCTTGTCACACTCTGTGTCACGTTGAATATCCCCGAGAACTACGTTAAGGGTGCACGTGTCTGTGGAGTGCTCAGCCACTTTCACGTTAATTTCACGAGCAGGTTGTTCCGTTGATCAGATCAACTGGAACCCACCTCGTCGTAAGCGACGGAGTGCCAACACACATAGTGTATATGTTATATTTTTTTATTTTCATCTTTTGCTTGTTTCAGCCATTGGACTGCGGCCAACTTTGAAAGAATTAGTTGAAAAAAATCGACCCCAGTACTATTTTTAAGTCTGTTACGCATTCTATCATTCATTTTTGCTAAAGCGCTAAGTTATAGGACGTGAACAAGCCGACAACGATTGTCAAAACGTGGTGGGAGACAAAGACAGCTGCTTGCTTGTTTGGAAGTCCCAAGGCTCTAAAGACGACGACATCCCTTAAAGTTGGTGCCAAACGCAAATAGTGTACACACTGATGTGAGCGGAGACCACATCAGACTATATATATATAGGCGTTGGTGTAGCTGCATGATAAGTTTGCTTTCTAACAACATAGTTTCAAATTTAGTCCTCCGTGAACGGCATGTTTGGCTATAATTTTGCGCCGACCAAAGCCTTGTGTGTCACTTTAGTAAATGGTAACTAAAAGAAGACCGTCGTACACACACACGTACGTATGTGTGTGTGTTTCTTTGTGTCTATGTTTGTCTCTAACCACCGCTTCATATCTGTGTTGGTGTGTTAACGTCCTTGTAACTTGGAAGTTCAGGAAAAGAAACCGATAAAATAAGTGCCAGGTTAATAAAAGAGTGCTAGGGTTCATTTGTGTGGCTACAATTCTTTAAGGCAGTGCCCCAACTTGGCAGCAGTGTGAAGTAACTAGAAAATATATTCGATGGACTTCTTTCAGTTCCCATCTACCAAACCCACTCAGAAGGTCTTGGTCTGAGTTATAGTAGAAGACACCTGCACAAGGTGCATCGCAGTGGGACTGAACATAAAACCACATGGTCGGGAAACAAGCTTCTTGACCACACAGCCACCCCTGCTCCTATGGTCACATCTGCACAGCCGTCCTTCTTAAAAATGCTTCAGTTATTATAACGCTGCTACTTGAGGGTTCCAGCAAAAAAAAAAAGAAAGACAAAACAAAACAAACATATTCAGCTATCTCTTTTTGCTGTCATAATATCGTTTTAGAATGGTAGAATGTCTCAGTTTAATAGGTAATTAGAAAATGAAAAATGTTAGGGCTTTCAAGAATTTCAATGGCTAGATCGAAACCGGGTCTCAGAATCATTAAAAGATAAACTCGTATACTACTGTTTTCGGCATAACATTATCATCAATACTACAGTTATTTTCCTTCCAATTCAAAATATAATGCTAATTTCATTAGTAATATTAAACATCGATAGTGTTAAAGATAATGTAATGCTGGAAGCAGAATACTGCATGAATAATCTCAGAAAATTATCTTTTCGCGTTCATGCGCACTTCATTTCTCTGAATGCAAGACTTAAAGATATACATATACATACAGCCATACTATCATACATACATACATACATACATGCATGCATACATACATGCATACGTACATACATACATACATACATACATACACATATGTGTATATATACCACTTATCATATAAACATTTCTATCTACCTTCAAGCATGATAGTTACCTTTTAATGCATCTGCTTATTTATCTTCCGATGTTGACAAGAGCACGTTGCACGAGCACGTTGCACGAGCATCCCACCCCCCACTCACTTAGAAAGATAGACTTGGACAACGGAAAATTGAAAGAGAAAGCTAAATGAAGTAAAGCAAAGAAGAAGTGAAATAACCAAGAAAGTCATAGAAAAAATGAAGAAGGAACACAAGGGTAAAGGGGGAAGATGAAAGAGGAACAAATTAATGTGAATACGAGAATACGAGTGATATCGCCGAACATAGAAGTATCAGTTTATTGATTCCATTCCTCGGAAAAAAAAACAGCTGCCGTATTGCAACGAAATGTTACATCCTGCGTTCCTTCAAGCTATTCGCAATATCCGCTTTCCTATGTTAGATGGTCTCTTAAATATGTACAATGCAAACCAAACACCCCAAATAAAACTTGTCTTTCAAATGAACTTGAGAGATAAATATCTACAAAAATTCTTTACCATTAAATCACGACCCCATCTCTGTCACCGAAACTCACCTCCTGTGCCCTCTGTATTTTTGGAAGATTTACATTATCTAGACCCTACTCTGTTCAAAATTCTCGTTAAAATCTGTGCTCCAAATCTCTTGTGCTCTAAACTGCATTTTTCTGTAGGACATAAGATATTGTCACCTTCTTTTATATAAAGGTATTATGTATGACATAGCTAACAATGTATTTGAAAGGCATGACTTCAAAATGGAATAGTGGCCGATTGTTTATCTCTTGCTATATTTTGGTGTATGTTCCCGTAACTTAGTGGTTTGGCAAAAGACACTGATAGAACAAGTACTGAACTTTAAAGGAAAAATAGTTACTGGAGTCGAATCGTTCAACTAAAACCTTTTATGATGGTACTATAGCATAGCCGCAGTTCAATGACTAAAACCAGTCAAAGATAATTTCAGTTATGCCTGCATCTAGGTAAATAAAGATATGTTTACTTATGTCGAACTTATTTCGAACATCGATCTGAATATTTGTCTACAAAAGAAACTGCGAACTGATATATCTCTCTGCCACTCAATATTTCAAGCAAACGAAAATAAATTGCTTCAGCTACAGGTCTTTCCAGTCATTACACCCAGTGTTTCACGACGACTATAATTTATAGATTTAAAAATGTATGGAAAAACCAATTGTTATTATCCACAGGTTACAATTATTTCGGATTTACTCACAAGATGATAAGTGGATTAAGTGATAGCGTCGACTCCACTATTTGGATAGGACTTTCTTTCATCCTCTCACCCCACTACTTGAATAGCGCTGTATTTTAAAGATCTCAGAGATTGTAAAGCAAAGTTAGTATCGACAAAATTTGAACTCAGGATGCAAAAAAAAAAAAATAATAATACCGCAAAACACTTTTCTCGATGCTCTTCCGCGCTAGCATTATTTCTTTATCATCCGCAACATCCTAAACGTATGATACAAAACGTGTTAGAGAACAATAGTCATAAATGCGGAAAAGTTCATAAACATATATAATACACGGAATGGGTAGAGAAAATATTTATCTATCTATCTATCTATCTATCTATCTATCTATCTATCTATCTATCTATGTGTGTATGTATATGTGTGTGTGTATGTGTGTGCGTGTGTGTGTGTGTGTGTGTACGGGGCCGGTTTAAGCCAATCAGAGACATTTGCTTAAATTGGGCCCCGCACAAAGAGAGGGTCTTGCGCCCAGAGTGGGCACAGCGCACTTGCTCGAGCGGATGACACGCATGAATGAAATATTTCCTAATGTTTTTTTTATTTCTTTCGGGATTTACTTAACAATGCCCGTAACAATCGCATGCATCAGCTAAAAGAAATTTTTCAAACCTAAAACCGATTAAAAAATACCTACAATCAACTATTTCACAAGAGAGACTAAATAATTTGGCGATGCTATCTATAGAATATATTACAAAAACCATTGAATTAGAAATGATTTTGAAAGACTTCTCAGATAAATAGAAACCCGAGAAAAGTCTGTTTTTCGAAGGCCTATTTACTGTCAGTAATTATCTTGATTTGCAATAAAACATTAGAACTTTCAAATGAGCTTTCAATTTGTAGTATGTCATTGTGGTTACTAGTGGATCCTTAAGCCTTCAACGCTTTTTGGCTGAGATTGGCGCACAACACGAAGCATAAAACACCAATCTTCAGTTTTTGTGGTTTCGATTCTTGGACCAGGAACTCGTTGCACCATTTAGGGAAAAAAAGCCCCAAAGAAACCCACTTCATTTTACCTTGCTCCAGATGGCAAAAATGAGTATGCCGTCCGTGGGGGTAAATATACAGTATCTCACAGTAGTATGTACACCCCCTAAAAAATTTCAGTAAAATTGCCATTACTCTGATAATATCAAAAGAAATCAAAGGAAATTTATACTGAACAAAATATAATATACATGCAAACATTATACAAATTAGGAACACAAAACAATAAACATTTTCAAAGATATGAACGAAATATTAATTTTCAAACGATACAAAAATACGTACACTCTAAAGGGTGTATTCAAAATTTGGTGTGACCGCCCTTGCTTTTAATGACTGCATTAAGTCTTCTGGGCATAGAGTTGACTAAATTTCCGCATATAAGCGATGAAATCGATCTCCATTCGTCCTGAATATTGTCTTTCAACTGTGTTACATTGCTGGGTTTTTCTCCTCCCCTTCCTTTTCAAAACACACCACAGATCTTCTATTGGGTTTAAATCATGTGACATGGTAGGCCAAGGCAATACCTTTGCCTTTTTATCTCATAAAAACTTAGTCGTCATCTTTGAAGTGTGTTTGTTTAGGGTCATTATCATGTTGGGACATGGAATGTCTTCCTTGTCCCTTTATGCTTTTCAACATTTTTCTGTAATATGTCACAATAAAGCATTGAATCTATTGTTTTTTCAATAAATGTGAGCCTCCCACACCAAGCGCTCTCATGCACCCCGAAAGCATAACACTTTTGCCGCCGTATTTCATGGTAAACACGGTACATTTTCGCTACTATTTTCACCTGGTCGTGGCTATACTCGTGTAATACCATCTGACCCAAACAAGTTAATTTTAGTCTCGTCAGAAAAAAATAATTTCATTCCAAAACCCCTTCCCCTTACTCATATAAGTTTCGGCAAATGAAAGAGGACTTTCATTTGCCGAAAAACCCAGCAATGTAACACAGTTGAAAGACAATATTCAGGACGAATGGAGATCGATTTCATCGCTTATATGCGGAGAGGCTTCCTACGAAGAATGCGTCCATGAAAACCACACTGGTTCAAATTTCGGCGAACTGTTTGGGCGGATACACTTTTTCCACTAACAGAAGACACTTCTTGGCTCAAAGATGAAGCGGTACGACGCCTGTCGTCCATCACGTAAAGTTGGAAGTGGCGAAATCACGCGCAGTTGAAATAGAAGGACGACATGAACGATGTTTATTGCTTAGCTGTCTAGTAGATTTGTACTGTACTTCTGAATTACTTAGGCAACTGTGTTTACGCTAATATGTATAAGTTTGCTAATTAATTTATATCATTCTTGTGCAACTTAAAAATAATTTTCTTCAAATCTTCAGACAATTTATTTCCTTTTGGTGCCATTTAACCACATTGAAGATTTTCACGGTGGTACGGAAATCAGAATTCCTGCAGATGCAATAACAATGACCGGTGCAAAAATTCCAGGAGAAATAATTTATTAGAATTGAAATTATCAGCAATTTAGTAAAATACTGAATATAGCAAATTTTCTATAGGGTGTACATATTTTTGTAACGTTTGAAAATTAATATTTTGTTCATATCTTTGAAAATATTTATTTTGTGTTCCAAGTTTGTATAATGTTTGCATGTATAATATATTTTATTCAGTATAAATTTCGCTTGATTTCCTTCGATATTATCAGAGTAATGGCAATTTTACTGAAAAAGTTTAGCGGGTGTACATACTTTTGTGAGATACTGTATATTCCAAAGAATCCCAGAGACCAGCCTTATGAGCCAATGGTTCAGGAAGGACATTCGATCGAATTCCAACGTTGATATATCTTTTTCTACGCTAGGCATAAGGCCCGAAATTTATGGGGAGGGGACCATTCGACTGACCCTAGCACGCAACTGGCACTTAATTTATTAACCCCCTTAAGGATGAAAAGCAAAGTCGACCTCGGCGGAATTTGAATTCAGGACGTAAAGACAGACGAAATACCGTTAAGCATTTCGCCCGGCGTGCTAGCGTTTCTGCCAGCTCGCTGACTTAACGTTGATATATATCAATTCAGTTTAGGTGTGAACTCGTAGCTAGCTTTATAGAGCTCACCCATATATATCGGCAACAAAGTGAAGTTTCACAACGAAAACAGATGAAGATGCATCCGGAAATTCATGAATATCCGTACAATAGATATAAAAAGGTGTAAACAAGATAGTAATCATGCCTTATTGCATATCACAATTCTTTCATCTTCGCTTTTTACCGAAATATTACTATATGATATGATATATAATATAATATATAAAATAATATAATACATATTTTACACACACACACACACACACACACAGAGGCACACGCACGCACACACACTGTCACAGACGCGCTGTTGTTACTGCTTCGACCGCTGTTTACCTCTACTCTCTTTTTCGTTTTTATTTAGACACACCTCATTTTGATCGTCACCGGCTTAATATTTACTGATCGTGAGAAAGTGTATGAGTCTACTTACATACACACATACACACATACATACACACACACACACACACAGTTCTCAAGTTTTGAAAAACCTACATATATTTTCAATACGTAGTATATACAGACGATGTAATCAATACTTGCTATCTCACAATCTACTGTTGATTTCTATACACTCATTTACGGTTTAAGTCTTATGCCACAACAGGGAACGCATTTCAGCCTAAGTTCTTGTCTTCTGAACCAACGAAGCGTGTTCCAGCCCTAAAGCTACTTTGTTCATTTGCCTTAGATATTGACCGTATTACAGATTTTATTGCTTTCTATGAACATTTTATAGTTTTAGTATCAGTATTTTCTTAGATATTTATTACACGTTTGTTTTGAATTTCTCTTTATAATGAGGTTTACCCTATTTTCTCGTAGTCAGATTTGTTGAAGAATATACCCCACGCAAGAAAGAAGACTGTTTCCTTCATGTCTTCTAGATATTTGCGTTAGCTTAAATTTATTCTCAACTAGACATTTTTATAATCCTATACAAGCTATTTTAGATTAATTTCTAATTGCATAAGATGTCTTTTACTTTAGCTGATATACTCTAGATATGTCTGGAGATTGTGTACTGCATTCTAAATAGAATTGTTTTATCTTTTTTGTTTCCAATTTATTTTGGCAATTCGCTCGTTTTCCAATTTAGATATTTAGCTCAAGCTTATCAATGGTGTTGATACCTATTATCTGACTTTAAGCATTTAGTTCATTTTTAATTGAAGAATTTATATCTTCCTATCTTATGTTCTCATTTCTGTACATTGTAAAATGTTCTACTTTCAGGATTCCCAGCTTTGTCATTGGAATACCTGTTCTAAATGTTCATAAAGCTGTACAACTCAATTACTGATTATTCGAAATTATAAGCGAAGATTTTGTTATATTTTTATATTTTGGGATAGTCAAATTTTACCAAATAAACACACGCGCTATATATTCGTTTTTCGTTTCAGATTTATTATTGTTCTTATTTTATGTCCTTTATCTGGAAACCTTTCTGCAAATCTGGAAATCACACGCCCCAGGGCCTCTTCAGCGACTCTTCATCCCACTTGCAATTGGAGATTATTTAAGGAGAAAGACTGGGATGATCAAGACGTATATTGATTATCAAAAGGTTTCTGAGTAGATCCCGCAACCTGTAAATTCTGGAAACGTTAGTCATCAGTAGTTTAACATTAAATGTAAAATGCAGAGCAATCTTCAGCTGTACAAAGATACAGAAAATTTACTGAAATTTCATTTCAATAGAAGGACATATTGTAACTACATTTAAACACTCCAAGTGATATATATATATATATATATATATATA
>NC_068989.1:68432378-68433937 GCF_001194135.2 Octopus bimaculoides | reverse complement strand
ATATATGCGAGTAAAAATAAATACAAAAAAGGTGGGTTTTTTTGTATGATTGTGTATAGAGGAATATATTATTTTGCTTAAAAGAGTTCCTGCAGAACTAATGTGAGGTATAGAATATGGAATATACAATATATAATATAATATACAATATAAAATATAAAATAAAATAAAATAAAAATGGATGGCACCATGAAAGAAAGTATTGAATGTAGAAAGTATTGAATATATATATATATATATATATATACACATATATATATATTTACATACACATATACATGTATATATATATATATACATAGGTCTGTTTGATTTATGTCTAACCTGGGGATAAACGGCACCAACAACAGTAAAATTGTATATGCACATTTACTACGATATATATAAAATTATATTGTGATGTATATCTTACCTTTTGAATTGTACACCTTTTCTTTCACTGTAAAATCCTATTCCATTACTAATCATATGTTTGGAGAAAACAGAAGATGTTATGCTGAGCTAAAAGATGAATACAACCACAACATTCCTAGCGTCTATCAAGTTCTTCATTATAACTTCGTGCTTCTTTAAATGTATGCTCATACATATTCACATATCTGTAGACATGCTTGTTTATAAGCGTGCGTAATTAAACAAGACAAATCAACGCAAATGCTAGTTCTTTAATTAGTAAAATTTGTTTTTTAATTAGGTAGAAATGGAAAAACAAAGATTAACCTGTGTCTAGTTCCGAGAAAATAGCTGATTAGAATTTAGAGCGAAATTTTAAAAAAGAAATTTTGTTATTCTGTGTATTATATCAATATGATTCTTCGATGCAGAATATGTGAATATGCAGCCAAAAAATAATAATATAAAAATAAGGTTTAAGGTTTGAGTACTAAATCATATCTACACTCCTCCACCAGTTAATGTTGTGAAGGCGGAGCTCATATCAAACCAGCTAAGATAATGAACAGCCTTCTCTGGCTATGTGTACTTTACAAAAGTTAAACATTAAAATAAATATTTCCATGATTAGAATATTCTAAACTGCTATTTATACAACGAAAATAAGATTGTTTTCTAACTCACTGCGTAAACCATGTGATAGCCATTCAGAATAGCTGTGTTAATATTTGCATTTAAAAATATCAAACACATTTTTAAAAAAATCTATTTAGATTTAAAATTGTCGGGGAGACAAATTTTGTCTTAATCATTCGTCATTATTAAAATGCAGCTAATCTAACATTATTCATATGATGGGGAAGGTAAAGAAACAGCTACCTGATGAATAAGTCATTTGTTTCTTTATTCAGTCTTGATGAATTAACGTAGTTGAAGTCCTTCTCATAATTGGCAATTTGTCATTTTAATTTTTCTCGTTACTGAATATTTGCATTATTAATGTATCGCCACACTGTCTACAAACGCTAAGAGCTACATTATTACCTACAAACAATGAACTATATATATATATATATATATATATATATATATATACACATATACATATACAGACATGTGTATATATGCATACACACATACACACACACAAACATATATATGCACAT
>NC_068989.1:68418824-68428866 GCF_001194135.2 Octopus bimaculoides | reverse complement strand
ATATATATATATATATTCTATTATGGTTGCAAGTAGCTTGTATGCTTAAAACACATCGTTTTTTGTTCTTCCTTAAGCAATGCTTTTGTTTAAAATATTTCGTGTAATTTTTTGAGTGTATTTTATAATTTACGCATTCATTATTCGAACGCAAGGAAGCACACATGCTTTCTCGCAAATACAGACACATACACGTTTCCTCAGTAATACATGCACTTGTGTGTGGTGGTTGTGCTAAAGTGTGATTTTTGAATATGTCATGTATATCTGTGTGACTGTGCTCTGTGTAAGTCTGGGTTATCACAAATATATACATTCTATTCTATGTTTGTATCATTATTATCAAACAATGTTCAACATATTCCTTATGTTTAAAACCAAGCACTTAACACGCCTTAGGAAATGTTACATTTTACTACAGATGTTAATAATTTGCCAATCTCCTATCTATAGAGTAAGAAGGTGAAAAATAGCACAAAACGGACTAAATAAACATGAAAAAATTATTAAAAATGCTTTAACGCTATGAGAAAATAGACACATAAATTGTTGTTCTATTTTTGCTTAAGCGATATATCGTCTTCAAATAAACACTATGGGAGTGTACGTGGTATTACACAATTTATAGGAGATTGAATGTTTCGAGGGTAAAATCTAAATACAATACTTCAAACTGAGACCAGGGTGAAATTTAGGGTAAACAAAAATGTTTCCTGGGAGTTAACAATTTAAACACTTAACAGGTAGATGTAATATTGTTTTACAAGAAAGATAATAGTTTATTGTTTTTAGCAGATTTTTTATAGACTTATATATGAAAATCGAACGGTTTTCTCAGCGTTCTAATAAAAAGAAATGACTCAACAGCCAAGAGCCAAGATAAATGTACTTGGTTGCATTGTAATTAGCATAGATAGTTAAGTAAATAAAGAAGATTGTTTGGAAATTATGGCTATCACTACCCATGAAATAAGCCTCAAGCCTCAAATATATTTCGTAAGAAAGATATTACCAGGAATATTGAGGCTAGAAAGGTGGGGTGCTACTGTTGAGGAATAATTTCATCCATTACTGAAGTAGCAAAGTAGTTGTAAGTTTCCGGGTTCAGAATATCAACAATAATTTACTACTGTTATTGTATTGTGTTCCAGAAATTTGATTTTTTTTCTTTGTTTGAACACCTTAAAAGCAGGTGATTATTTTACTGGGGAATCATGCTAAAACTTTGTTAAAACTATTCACTTTTCATAAAAGTATGAATATAAAAACTATATTAGACAATGAAATTATTAAGAATATTAAATCATATTGTCTTATCATAATACATTGTATCATTTTCATATATTGACGTTAAGCCATTGGAATAGCGCTGCTTGTCACTCATTTTTATTAAAGATTTTTTGTATATTTTGAAAATTTATTTAACTAGATTTAAGTGATAATTTTTATGCTTGTTCGGTACGTGGAGAAAACACCTCGTACACTAATTTTTAATGGGTAATACTTTATCGCACGGCATGCAAATATTTCGTAGTCAAAGCAAAGAAAATGGTGAGATGCGCTGAAAGAACCATTTCCCCTCTCGGGGATTATAACTACGGACGGTATACTCTATTCCATTCGAGCTGAGTAGGTAAGTAGTTTAGAGGCGTAGATGGTTCCATCTGAATGTTTCCATCGTTACTGGATGTTTCCATCTGGCTGTTTCCATCGTTATATGTTTGAAATGAAGCCATCGGTGGACAGCTGATACGTAGTCAGATAGTAATCATCCGTTTGTGGAGTGATGAATCCTGGTTTCTGGTGCTGATTTCACAAGGTTGACCCTGATGAAAGTTTCGCTGCAGGTCGCTTCCTAGATTAGAGACTTTTCGCGCTGAAATAGGTAGATTGTATAGGCTTGTGACATATTGCCGTCCCACAATTCTATTCCGCTTGCCTGAACAATTTTTCTATCGAATTGAATGTATTTCCCTTCACTTACTATTGAGAAAAGCACGAACATCATGCAGTAATACTTCGGTGCTAACACTAATATGAGGTGATCTGTTTATATGACCTAGTAAATTAAATAAAAAGTAAGAATAAAAATTTGCAGTAATCAAAATCAATAATTTGATTTAACTTAAAAACTAAATATGAATAAACAGTAATATCGAAATCATTAGCAAAATCAATAAATCGAAATCTGCTCTTCAAAATGGTTTATAACAAAAGCACAGTAAATGAAAGTTCATTTGAAATTAAGCATCAAAGTGTAAAATAACAAAAATCATAATTATCTTTGCATCTACCAAGATTCCGTCGGAACATTACAACTAGAATGACCTAAATATCACGTTGGAAAGTATATTAAGAAATGCTATATGCTTTATTTTTGTTGTAATCACGATTATTTATTGAGATCATGCTAAACTTGAAAATACATTCGTATATTACATCCATACAGCATATTACATCCATACAGCATCGATTTCGTCTGAAAATTCTTTTCTACTCTAGGCACAAGGCGCAAAATTCTTCGGGGAGGGCGACGTCGATTAGATCGACCCCAGTACGCAACCGGTACTTAATTTCTCGACCCAAAAAAGGATGAAAGACAAAGTCGACCTTGGCGGAATTTGAACTCAGAACGTAAAGACAGACGAAGTACCGCTAAACATTTCGCCCCGGCGTGCTAACGTTTCTGCCAGCTTACTGCCTTATTTGTCTGCAAATTAATAATTTCTACAAGGTAAGAAGTACAGATGACTGAAGCTAAAGCGCACCCATGATCTTTAGATTGATCAATCTAATGATCAATTTCCTGCATTCTATGTCTTGCAGAAAGTATAAATGACAAGTGCAAATTTATATTGTAATACTGAAGTAAAATACTGCTATAGAGATAAGAGGGGATTTTGCGAAACTATTTATTTAATCTTGAAAGGTATTTCATATCCCAGTGACCTAGTATTCTACAGACGTTAACTTATAAGACTCAAACTCCTAAGTAAAAAGAAATAAAATATTTTTAAGGAAGAACCAGCGTGATGCTGTAAAGGGTAAGACCGTATCTTTTCAATTTATCATCACAATCTACCTGACGCACTTTTATACAATCTCCGTCTACCCAATTTCCCCTCATTAAGCAAAGAATAAATCCAGGATAAAGAAAGTGCTATTTGCCCGAGATAGCATGCAGTGGGATCGAGCATGAGACCTACTGTAAGCGAAGCAGGTTTCGTACCACATTGATAATATTGCGCCCATGTATACAAGAAAACTATATCATATATCTATTTACCGACTTAACTACTGTACCCTTTCTTTCTAAATAATTGCGTAAATTATGTGCATTCATCTCGATTGTTCAGCAGTGACGTGACCTCAACAGAATTTTCTACACTTTACCAAAATCTACGAATGTAAAAACTATATTAGATAGTGAAAACAGCAATAATAGTAATAAGACATATCTCCCTAACATAACAGGATATATTAGTTTCATAGATTGGCATAAAGCCATTGGAATGGAAGATTTTGAGAAATGGAAACCGTACTGTAAAGTGAAAATATATAAACTAATTGAAATAGCCTAAGTACATAATAAGCAAGATTTTAAATATTGTCTTTTACTCCACCACACAGACGTCAATATTAAGATTTAATGAGAATCCGTTTAAGATTTTTTTCTTCTCTGATCTATATATCAATAATATTTTCGATCATATCAATTCAAAATAAATAAATAAATAAATAAATGAAAGCTACTATTTTTTTAGACAAATATTAACAAAGATTTTAGTTTTATGTTTAGAAATATATTAGATCTATTATTATTATTGTTTAATTAATTTTATCTTAGAAATTAATTTAGTGGTTTATCTTCATTTAGCGAAATAATAACGAAATTTCATTAAGAAAACTTTTGAAGACATTGTTTTTAGACGGATATTAAGCACCTAATTTTTATTCACTTCAAAAACACGTTTCGTTCCAGGAGTTTTCAACAACACTTCATCCACTTGATAAGAAATCATTTTTGATTTAAAAATTTATATCACTTAACGGAGGTAAAAACTTCTAAAATACTTATAGACACAAAACTAAATATTAGGTGTAGATACACGGAAATACAATCGTATTCCATAAAATATGCCGGGATAAATTACTTAAAATAGCTTTATGTCGCCTAATATTTATTAGACGACATTTTCTGCAGTCTGTGTTGCGTCGTTATTAATGATAATTATTATTAAGGCGGCGAGCTGGTTGACTCGTTATCACGCCTAGCTAAATGGTTAGCGGTATTTCTTCCGTCGTTACGTTCTGAGATCTACTTTGCCTTTGATCCTTTCGCGGTCGATAAATCAAGTACCAGTTGGACACTGGGATCGATGTAATCGACTTACTCCTCCCCCAACATGGCTGCCCATGTGGAAAAATTTGTGACTATTATTAATAATAATTATTAAAAAATGTCGTTTACGGAACGATGGAACGTAATCTAATATTTTGTAACGTTCAGAAAATGCAATGTTAAGTACTGTTTTTTTGGATGGTGTCAAATAAGACATAGTTGTTAAGTTACCATAGCAGAACATTTTGAAGACAAAAGCAGAATCTATACAACTAAATAGGTGTTGTGTGACTGAATGATTAAGAAGCTTACTTCACAACCGTAGGTCCTGCTTTCGATCCCATTGCATGATATTTGGGCAAATGCCCCATTTCTACAGATTGATGTTGACCTTATATTTTGTGAGTGAAATCCGACAGACTAAACTTTTATAGAAGCTTTTCGGACGGTCTCTACCTGTAATAAAAAATGTACAGCTTTGTCATGTACAATGTGTGACACTGAATCTGCCAAATAATAGTTTAAGGCTACACGTCTCTGTGGAATGCTCAACCACTTACACATTAATTCAGAAGCAGATAATTCAGTCGATTGAAACTAGGACTAAAGCAATTAGGCTTTTATCATAAAGAAGGAAGAGCTTTTGATCATTGAGTTGTTCATTACAAATTAGTTAAGACAATCGACGAAGTAAATGGCCTAATGTGGGCTTTCATGTAAGCGGAGGAAGTGTATCTCGAACTCATGTCATTACATTAATGAGAAAAGGAGTTAATGAGGATCCCGCTACGCTGCCAACTGTACAACCTTGCTAAAATAGCAACCGAATCCTTTTGAAATCACACTTTACAATTATAAATAAAGAAATCTACGTTGAACAACGTTGAAGTGTCATTGCTGGAAGACATTTGATGATAAGATTGCTTAATCAGGATTGTCCTCGGGTTACACAAGAACAACAAAATTATTGAGAAATTCAAATCATGGAATGAAGGCAATGATCACCCTGGAAAAGAATCTCTATTTCCTGACTTCAAATTTAGCTGCTGGCGTCAATTCAAGACAAAGAATTAGAACACTGAAGGCGGCGTGCTGGCAGAAACGTTAGCACGCCGGACGAAATGTTTAGCGGTATTTCGTCTGTCTTTATGTTCTGAGTTCAAATTCCGCCGAGGTCCACATTGCCTTTTATCCTTTTTGGGTCGATAAATTAAGTACCAGTTGCGTACTGGGTCGATTTAATCGACTGGCCCCCTCCAAAACTTTTCGCCTAGATTAGAGAAGTATTTATTATTACTGTAAAGTGCAGCTATAAGTAGGATAATTGGGAGCAGGATCGAAAACGCATTGTCATCGTTATAAAACAGTGTTGGAATCGCACCTAAAATGAAAAAGTGGCTGTTCTTACTACAATAATTAATGTCAGCCCTTCACAGTTCAGTGTCTAAATCGATCATGATTTTTTTCCTTCAGGAATCATTAAGATACATCTACAATCTACTGACGTTGATCAAGTCTTCCCTTAAAAATTAGTGGGTTTGAAATGAGCTAAATATAACAAGATAATCACCATACAGCAGACGGGAAGTTGCCAACAGTGGAGATTGCTACATTTTAATTTCTTGTTGACGTATTTCTATGCTTTTTACACTGCTACTGCCGTTGGTCAAGGTGCGAACTAAACACCCGATTGTCTCTTTTTAAAACATCGTTGTTTTCTACGAGCTGAAAACAACGACTGAAGCATTGATATATACTTTAGTATATTGTGTCTTTGTTTTGTCTGTGCTACATTTCAAGGAACTTGAAGAAGATATTTCAAGCGAGAGGGTTAAGCAATCTCAATGACATGCAAGACACAATTAGTCAAATAACGGGAATGAGGGATAGAAACTGTTGTACAAAATTGGGAACTTACTATAATGGTACAGGTAATGGATATCACTAATTGAGTACAGATTATCATGATGCTAAAGTACCGTTTTCTTAAGTATTCTGCGTTTACAGTTGGGTAATTCACTTTATCTAAATCACTAATGCTCTTATTTTTGCACTTGAACTTCAGAAATCCCGTATTGCCATTCAGTTGCAAAATAAAGAACATTTCGCATGTATGAAAAGAAAGCAAAATGGTTTCGTAATAATAACTTCTTAGTTCACGAAGATATTAATTTAAATCCGTATCACATCACTTAACCTGTTTCCTCTGGGATTGAATGGCCATCATAATGTATCATACTTTCTGCTTCATTACAAACCATGTAGTACCATTCAGCAAGTGAAATGAAGTTAATATTACTAGCGACCATATTAATACATTCAATATTATAAATTGCCGGAAGTGTACCGTGTGTTGGATAATGTTTATTAATGACTACATTATTGCTGACGGCATTGCTGTATTTGACTGCACTGAAAATCAATTATTATCCTATAATAACCATTCGTTACCAGATTGATAATGAAAATTAATTCCATGATGATATTCATTAACGAGTTAACTCATGTAAATTGTATAACAGGAGGTAGACGAATGTAAAGAAAAAGAACATGGAAGTAATGACGATGTACGAAAGATACAAAAATGAAAGCAATAAAGAGGGGTTGAATGTACATACCTCACAAATGTTGCTAATTGATAATTCTCTATTTCTATGTTATATAGGCTCTTTGAATGATATGGAAAAACGTGTAATTATTTTACACCGAACTGAAATGTGTGAAATTTTAACGTAGTATATCTGTATATTTGATATTCTTACTTAACATTATCCATCAGTGAGATATTTGCAATAAATGAAAGTCGTAATACTTTTTACTTTTCCCGAGAGCATAAGTAACGGAAGCAATATCACAGAGATGTGAATCGAAATTCGGTAAAAAATTCTGTTTGACAAGATGTTACCTATTCGGAACTTCTAGAACGTTTCTATGTGGTCACTAGACTTGCAAAAAGTAGCATTCAAAATTTACTGAGATCACAGCCTGGTATCTTAAAAACGGAGAATGGGACTTCCGATCGTGTTGTCTTAGATCCTATTAAATTTATGATATAGATGCGGTCTGAATACTTTGTTATAAGCCTGCTCCATAACTGTTGACATGGAGGTAAACACCAGCAACAACGACGATAACAACAACAATAGTAACAACAAAAACAACAACAACAGCAATTAATCAATTAATTTTAATGATGAAATCGATAAAAAAACACGTACGTCACAACAATTTCACATGCACGATATGTCAAAATACACACACCTATAAGAAATCAAAACTAATATATAATCGTAAATTTATCGCTCAAATTTCTTTTCTGGATTATGGTTTGTGCGGTCTGTTTGGAGCAAATTAATTGGAAGGGATATCCGATCACACAACTGTTCGCTTTAAGCCAGCGAAATACAATATTTTAACTCCTATAACAATTTGTGATGATTTACATTAGATGCGTTGAACGCATACATATTTTTAGTTATCAACACAATCCATCATATCATCAGTGACTACAGAATGCAAGTATCTGACAGTTTAGGTTAGTTTTCTAAGATCCTAATGACTGAGTGCCCTGCAATTCTCTGCGAAAGACATCATGTAATATTTTCTGTCTGAAACCTAAGAAATTTGGCTGAAGAAAGAAATCAATATGTCACTGGGTATGGATAGCTAATTGCAAACTTGTATAGGCAAGCAGTTTGGTGATATTTGTAATATATTGTATAAATGTACATTTTACATTTTTATGTATGTATCTATGAGGGAAAGTCAAAAACTACACAAACTCTAGTTTTTTCAATGTATTTACGCAAAACAGGGGATAAACAGGTACGTGATTTTTCTATATTGGCTCCTTCCTTTTCGATGTACTTGGTCAAGCGGTCCACAAGCTTGCGTATCTCTTCCTTCTCCACATCTTCATCCGTAGGAAAACGATGACCTGGTAAACCATCTTTGAACGGGCGTTTCAAAGAGATGATTGTCGGAAGTGACGAGATCTGGGCTGTAGGCAGGGTGTTCCAGCACCTCAAAGACACCTCAAAACCCAATTGGTTAATGGTTTCAATGGTCTGGTCGGCCGTGTGTGGGCGTGCATTGTCATGCAACAACAAACTTTCTTACACGATAGGCTTCAGCGTTTGGTGTGAATTACTGGCTTCAGTTTGTTGGCAAGCAAAGCACTGTATCTTGCACTGTTGATCGTACATCCCTTTTCCAGAGAAATCGGATCACTGTTCTTTGTTCTTCTTCGGTGCATGTTGCTAGTGGAGCGGCCATGCTTACACTGTAAAACCAGAAGTAGAGACAGCGCGATCAGACTCAAACTTCAATCACGTGACCACACTAGTACCAACTATAAGCTCGCATGTGCAGAAGGCAGTGTGACAATAATAAAGACAAATTATGGTAAAAGTGTGGATAATTTTTGACTTTCCCTCGTATATTTCTTATATATATATATTAATTCATAAAAGAATATAAGGATAAAAATCACGTTAATGATTTTTATCAAGTAGTCAGCATGCTATAAAAATTTATAGGCAGTTAATATATTAAATTAATAATAATGTACATATGTATATAATTATATCAAGGCTGATCGGGCGAAAACGACCTTTCTCCAGCTTGCTTGAAGTGACGATACCTTCAAAAGCTACCAAAAACTCCAGCTAAAATATACACGTGGCTGAAAGTGGGCTAGTGAGAGAAAATATGTTTCCCCTATACGTTTCCCCTATCCGTATATTGTGTTACGATGAAAAAAAAAAAAAGCTATTTTTTGCTTTAATACAAAAATTGGAACCAATTCACGATTAACGTGAGGTCTTTTTAATTTTCTTTCACCAGTTCGCTTTCAACCACATGTATATTTAATCACTTGTCATCCTTAGGGTAACACCCGTTTCGCAGCCTTAATCATGCACATACATGTATGTATTCATATGTATATCTTTATATGTATGTGTATATATATTTATATTATGTGCATATGTTTATGTGTGTTTTTGTACATATTTATATGTGTGTATGTATTTATACTTATGGGTATATAAACATATATGTTTGCGTGTATAATGTTCGTTTCCGTGTGGTCTCTATGTATATTAATGATTATAAGACTATACATCTATGTGAGTGTGTTTGTGTAATTTTAGTATATTAATACCTATGTGTGTGTCTTTCTACGTAGACGTGAGTTTTGTGTTGGTTTCACTACATTACATTGAGATAGAAAGTATTTAGGGCTCTTTGATCCTTTAACCCTGTCTGAAAGTAACTATTCAATACTAAATCTTGGTTTATCCTTTATATCTCCAGCTGTTTGTTCCTTATTGAATTCACTTACATTAGATTTTTTATATGTATTTCTATATACTTTTCAATTTTTTATTTGCGATAAGTACTTTATATTCTATTTTATCCCTGCCTGCTTTTTGTTAACAATAAGGATGGTCAATTTCCTGGACTTAGATCGAGCACATTAATTCATATGAAACGAAATAGATTTCTTTCTAATTACCACAGGCTTAGGTGTGGCTGTGCGGTAAGAAGCTTGTTTCTTAACCACATGCTTGGGCAAGTGTCTTGTACTATAGACTATAGCTTCCGGCCGACCAAAGCCATGTGAGTGGATGTCGTAGACAGAAACTGAAGAAAGCCCGTCGTATGTATGTATGTGTATATATATATATATATATATAT
>NC_068989.1:68417612-68417991 GCF_001194135.2 Octopus bimaculoides | reverse complement strand
AAATCGTGTTAAGTGGAACGACTCATGTACTGAGAAGAGCATTATCGCTGGGATAACAACATCCATTCATGAATTTATTTATTTATTAATTTTTTTACATACATATTTTACCTGTGAATTTTCGTGTGTACTTACGTTTGTTATGAGTAGACTTGACTGAAGTGAATTACGGGCTTTTGGCGGTAAATTCGAAATCATGATGCCAGATTAACAGGCATTCCCTCTTGCAACTTTGCTGAGGTAAGACACAATCCTTATGCACTTAATTTTTTCCATCCATACCTGTGAAAATGTAGTGTTAATTTTTGTGGCTTCAGCGTATTTTTGACACCTAGTTTTAACAAAGCTGGTGTTTCATAGCGCCCTTGCTATATATATA
>NC_068989.1:68417313-68417602 GCF_001194135.2 Octopus bimaculoides | reverse complement strand
AATAATAATAATAGTAATAATAATAATAATAATAATAATAATGATAATAGCGATCACAATATAGCGGCGAAAGAATTTAACAAGATCAGTAAATATAAAGACTTGCTAATAGAAATTGAAAAAATGTGGCAACCCAAGGCGACTACCATACCAGTGATTGTAGGATCTCTAGGAATGATAAAAAAGGTACTGAAACCTATTTGAAAATGATACCAGGCCTACCATCCTTACAGGAAGTACAAAAAATCGTGTTAAGTGGAACGACTCATGTACTGAGAAGAGCATTATC
>NC_068989.1:68415765-68416833 GCF_001194135.2 Octopus bimaculoides | reverse complement strand
AGTATAAGAAGCAAAGACTTAATTCGGGGTGACTGTCTATTTAAGACATGTTCCTTTCTCTCTCGAATGCTTTTCACTCATCGTCTATTCTTTTCTGTAGAAGTGCACGTGCCTGAAACGTAAGACTTCTAATCGTTTCTGTTTTTTATCTTTGTTCCGTGTTTTTCTATTTTTATACTACACACACACACACACACACACGCACGCACACACACACACACACGCACACACACACAAGCACATACACATGCACACACACAAACGAAAACACATGCTCACACACACATACATGCATATACATATAGTTAACTTATAGAAAAATCAAAAATTTCGCAGATGATTCGTAATGTAATTAAAACTAATTCATTAAATTATAAATACATGTGTACGCGCATTTTTGGGAGAAACTGCATAACGAATATCCACAAAACCTTATATATTATAATTCAGAATCTCACAAGGAGGTCTGGCATACCATAACATATATTTTGATATAGGAAGCAACAGTATCTCATTTCAACTACTAAAATTTTCGTATTTCTGAATAAGGCTGAATTCATTCAAATGTGTGGGAACTACTATGTTCTAGGAGGATTGTTACAGATTTCAATCATATCGCCTAGAGCGATATAGTTTGCCTGTATATTTAGGCCCACGAAGAACGTCTCTGTATGGTAGCTAGTCCTCATAGAAATGTGCATAATTATCTCGACTGTAATAATACTTTCTACTATAGAAACAAGCTCTCAAATTTTGTGGGGAGAGAGCTGGTCGATGACATCAACCCCAATGATAAAATGGTATTTACTTTATCGACCTTGAAAGGATGAAAGGCAAAGTCGGCGTCAGTGAAATCTGAAAACAGCAAAACCACTGCATTCAAAAATTTGCATGCGCGGTGGATATAAAAAATTATAACATATAAGCACGAAGCATGCTTCTATGTAGTGCCTCGTATTTATGTGTTAATCTTGGCTTTTCCGCTGATGATAGCTGGCCTTGCAAAATATTATTTTATTTTGCTAAAAATACCATGAAACCAAGGCCCGGAAAATAGATGGTACATAT
>NC_068989.1:68413325-68415246 GCF_001194135.2 Octopus bimaculoides | reverse complement strand
TATATATATATATATATGTATACATACGTATATGTATGTATGTGTATATATTTACATACATACATATATGTATATGCATAAATATGTATATATACATATATATATATGTATATATATACGTATATATACTTATATATGTATATATGTGTATATATCGATATATATATATACATATACATATGTATATATAAATATATACATATATATAAATACATACATACGTACACACACACACACACACACACACATATATATATATGTACATACACATTGTTTATACAATGATTTCTACTAAAATAAATTTCAATTTGATACCGTCTTGGGATATGAATGTTGAGGTGAGTGATGTTCATTGGATTCAGAAGCGCCATGAAGAAGTACCGATATTTTCAAGTATCCTCACACAATCATCATGGCATAAGTGTTAAAGCTCGGGGCGAATCACTTCTGTGGCCTTCTGTCAATTGTGTTTTGAAAACTATTTCATTTGGAGTACAATTACTCAGAAGAAGACACCAACGTAATACAATTTCATTTCCAAGATCACATGTGCGTATGGAGGAATT
The DNA here is from genome assembly GCF_001194135.2 of Octopus bimaculoides. Classification (NCBI taxonomy): domain Eukaryota; kingdom Metazoa; phylum Mollusca; class Cephalopoda; order Octopoda; family Octopodidae; genus Octopus; species Octopus bimaculoides. The sequence continues at coordinate 68,414,680 of NC_068989.1, read as the reverse complement.
AAATACTCTCAAGTGTTTTGCAGATATCTAACAAATGTATTGATCTGATATGTTTCAGACTGCGTTAATTAAGTTACTTTATGTCAGATATTTCAAAGCGATCTATTCATGTACGTTTGTATGTATGTACGTATGTATGTATGAATGTATGTATTATATGTATGTATGCATGTATGTATGTATGTATGTATGTATGTATGTATCTGTCTGTCTGTCAACACATACACACACACATATACAGGGTGACTCCGCCACAAAGTTTTGAATATGACTGTTAATGTTAATTTTTCTTTTCGTCTTCAGAGTATACGAGTCGACTTTGTTCATGAAGGATTTGAATAATAGTCTACTCCAACATGTCTTGGTCAACCTGCGGCCTATTTCGCCAACAAATCATACACTGACGAAATGCACTATTTGCTGTCAGGACATGTAAATACCAAAAATAGTGTTAATTGGGGTACATCCGCACCGGAGGATGTGTTTCAGAGGTAGTTACACACAACAAAGTGCACAGTATGGGTAGCAATCTCGAAACGTGGCATCAGCGGCCCATATTAGTTTGAAGACGAAAATAAGAGAGCTCAAACGGTGAATACGAAGTGCTATGTGGCAGTGCTTTGGGGTATCACTGGGATATAAATAGAGGGATAGATCGAGATGGACAGCAGTTCTAGCAAGACGGGGCAACACCCATGCATCAAATGACTCCCTAGCCTGGCTGAGAGAGCGATTTCAGGGGAGATTGATGAGCAAGAAGTGTGAAGTTGAATGGGCACCGCACTCACCAGACTTGAACCACCCAGATTTTTATCTGTAAGGGTATCTCAACGATGATGTTTACCAGAACAACCCTCAAACGATTGGTGAACTGAAGGCAGCAATCACAGCAAAAATGAGGGAAATCCATTCCTTTCATGATATTATTATAAGGAAAATGAATTAGTTAAAGATTTATTCGCATACACCTTATGAAGTTATACTCAAACCTTTGTCAACGAGAGAATACAGTCAACCCAATATGAAGAAACGAAATAACATTCCTAAGATAAACAGGACATCTTAATTCCCCTTCCACAGATATCTTCCTCTTGTTATCAAAAACACATTTTCTTATCCTATTTGAACTTTCTTGTAGCGGTGATGTTAGTGAAATGTCGGTATCTTCAACATGCATGCCGGACGCTATTACGAGTGTATATTACTTCTAGCATTTTGTCTACGCCTCGCAACTAAATAATTGATAACCCGACGTATCACCCAACACCCACCGTTATACACATATTTTAATACTCTGTATATTAAATAATATATATATATATATATATATATATATATATATATATATATATATA
>NC_068989.1:68408689-68412863 GCF_001194135.2 Octopus bimaculoides | reverse complement strand
ATATTTATTTTAATATTCTCACACAAAACTTCTGCGATTCATTAAACATTTGAGGTTAAATTAAATCCTTAACAAAAATGAATGATTTCAGTTTTGTCTGTTTCTTGTCTTTTGTCTTTTTAAAAATAAAATCAAATGTTTCTGATTCCCGAATATACGAATTTACTCAATCTAAATTATGATTCAAATAATCCCTAGGCAAATGAATTTAGATATCGTGTAAGTCAATAAGCATATAAAAACATTTAAGAAACGCGAGGTAGTGAAAACAAAAGATCTATAGAGCTGCCTGAGACATATCAAAGTAAATGTTAGATCAATAAATATGTGTGGGTTTACAGAATAATAAATGTCAAAGAACATTTGATTTATAATAAAGAAAACTATATGAGTAGAGCTGTACGAAATCCCCCAAAGACTTTTATAAGATTGATGTTTTTAACTACTGAGACTGGCAGACATTTGTAATAATATCACGTATGTTATGAGGCAGTGGTCTATGAATGCAGGAGGAACTATTCTTTGCTATGTGGGCTGTTATGAAGAAATCTAAGCAGAATTATAATCTCTTAAAGTTAAAAGTTAATATTGTATTGATTATATTAGTTCCCTAATCTCAATTTTAAATTTACAATCTTGCCTTATATTCATTTCAAATTTTGATACAAAGCCAGCAATTTCGGTAGAAAGGGTTAAATCCATTACATAGAATCCAGTATTCTACTGGTACTTATTTTATCGACCCCCGAAAGGATGTAAGGCAAAATCGACTTCGGCGGAATTTGACCTTAGAAGATAGACGAAATGCCGCTAAGTATATTGTCCGGCGTGATAAAGATTCTGCCAGCTTGTCTAAAACAGAGTGATTATTTCCCATGTAAAAGCTGTAACAGCTAGCGGAACCACGTATGTCATTCTACTTTGCTCTGCTTGTTATAGAACATCAGCATTGGGGAAGTAAGCATATGATTAACCAAACTGATAGTTAGGTTGTCGCTATTGTTGTGGTTTAACTCAGATCCAGCCCCGATTGTGTAGACTGAGCGGGGTTTACTAGATCTGCTGTCTCCAGACCTCAGCTATTTTGCTTCATTTCTGGTGGATACGATAGATTCAGTCGAGTGTGCGTATCCTCAAGTCTGCTATAAAGCTGATTCTGCTCCCTTAGCCTTTGACTGTAATGAACAAATGGCTGTGATTCTGTGTAACCATGGTATTGTAACATATGTTATTGTGTTCTGTGTATATTATGATAAAGTATTGTGTTTCGTATTAAGTTTTAGTATGTAATATTAATTTTAAATTTTGGCACAAGACCAGCGATTTCGTGGGAAAGGGTAATAAGTCTATTACGTCGACCCTAGTGTTCAGCTGGTACTTATTTAATCGAACCCAAAAGGTGAACGGCAAAGTTGACCACGGCGGAATTTGAACTCAGAAGTTAGAGAAGGGCGAAATGCTGTTAAGCATTTTGCCCGGCGTGCTAACGTTTCTCATTTCTTTATTGCTCACAAGGGGCTAAACATAGAGGGGACAAACAAGGACAGACAAAGGGATTAAGTCGATTACATCGACCTCAGTGCGTAACTGGTGCCTAATTTATCGACCCCGAAAGGATGAAAGACAAAGTCGACCTTGGCGGAATTTGAACTCAGAACGTAGCGACAGACGAAATACCTCTAAGTATATAATATCGGTTTCAAATTTTGGCACAAGGCCAGCAATTTCGAGGTTGGTGGATGTGGGGGGCGGTAGTCAATTGCATCGACTCAAAGTACTCAGCTGCTATTTATTTTATCGACTCCGAAAGGATGGAAGGCAAAGTTTACCCGGCGGCATTTGAACTCAGAGCATGAAGTCAGAAGAAATACCGTTAAGCGTTTTAATCAGCCAGCGCGGTAACGACATTGTGAGCCTATTTGTAGCATGTAATATTAACTATTATATAATATTACTCGATGTTTATTATTGTGTGTTATTATATATTTTTCAAGTATGCTATTTTCTTTCATCATTGTACTAATTTTTGTAATAAACGTTATGTTTCTTGTTGGTGAAGTCATGCATAACCTGGGTCAAGCTTGGTCAAGTAAACTGTATTTATGAGCAATTTAGCTTTGATCATCACGTCATTTCAGCTTAAGATTACACCCAGCTACATCATTCCTTTTCATTTTAAGTTAAAGCGGAGATCTTATAGAGAAATTTGGCTGCTATTTCAAGCGGGTCACCATATAGCAGTTTCATTTAGTTCGCTATGTATATCTGTTGTTTTAAAAATGTATTAACTATTATTGTACGCTGGTCGACAAAGGCAATTTAATTGTAAATGCAGTAACATTCCATTGTATTAAAAGGAATTTAATTTCAGTTTAAATTCTAGACAAGAAAGTGTTTAAAACTACATTTACTCAGTTAAAAACCTGAGTGGTTAATGTTTTATACGCTCATACACAATGCGGTAAAAATCCTCAGATTCGCTATTCTTGATAAACGATTCGAAAGCAAATACACGGTGTACACAGGTTCAAACAATAATGATGACTACAAAAATTAAAACGATGAAACATTAGCTATGCGAAGACACCATTTCTATCTGCATTACTTCACTGGTACAACAAGAATGTGGAGGCGCAATGGACCAGTGGTTAGGGCAGCGGACACGTGGTCGTAGGATCGCGGTTTCGATTCCCAGACTGGGCGTTGTGAGTGTTTATTGAGCGCAAACACCTAAAGCTCCACGGGGCTCCGGCAGGGGATGGTGGCAAACCCTGCTGTATTCTTTCACCACAACTTTCTCTCACTCTTCTTCCTGTTTCTGTTGTGCCTGTAATTCAAAGGGCCAGTCTTGTCACACTGTGTCACGCTGAATATCCCCGAGAACTACGTTAAGGGTACACGTGTCTGTGGAGTGCACAGCCACCTGCACGTTAATTTCACGAGCAGGCTGTTCCGTTGAAAGGATCAACTGGAACCCTCGACGTCGTAAGCGACGGAGTCCCAACAACCACAAGAATGGCTGTGTCAAATATGAGAGATATTTATATTACATTTTTATATAAACCTGCCTTTCAATTACATCAGTTATGGCTGACGGGTTAAGGTCCTCCTTGTAGTTTTCGTAAGCTTTCGGTGTTGAATTACTGATCTCAGAATATTTCGTTTGTGATAATTTACAAACGAGCGAATGAAACTTAACAAAATTGACTTGATTTTAAGAAAAGAGACTTGCATTTAATTAAATTTAAAATATTAAAAGGTAATATAACAATTACCCATAGTTTTATTATGCCTTAAACATTCAGCGTTTCTAACAATTTTTTCCCCATTAAAACCAAGAGACAATTTTAGGGCAGGAATCTAATAATGTAATCATCTAATTCCATTAAAATTGTTTCTGATGAACGTAATAAGGAGAATGTATTCAGCATATTAAAAATATAGCCGTAGCAATAAAACTAATTTGATTAGTTTTGAGTAGAACAATTTAAATAAAGTCATTTCATAAAGGGACACGCTTTTTCATTTATTATATTAAAGAACTAACGGAAATTTCCTGTGTTGTACACAATTTGTCGACTGCGGAAAGAGGCTGGTAAAAGTGTGTGTGTGCGCGAGAGAGAAGGGAGGGAGAGAGTAAGATGAGAGAGAGAGAGAGAGGAGGAATGGGGAGAGTGAGAGGAAGGAGAGAAAGAGACTCAAACGAACCTTGTTAAAATGTGCACATGTACACACACACACACACACACACACACACACACGCGCGCACACACACACATTCGAACGCTTTTGGCACTCATGCACAGAGACCCCAATTAGCTGCGTACGTGGGGTGTGTGCGCGCGTGAGTGTGTGTGTGCGTGTATGTGCGTGTGTGTGTGTGGATGCGTGAGTTTAAGTGTGATTGGAGAATATGCGTATATATGCGCGCGCCATAAGCGTTTGTATGTAAGGAACCGAGAGAAGACGTTTACGAAAAGAAGTATTTTTATCCCCGAGTAAAATATTTATTTCGGTAGTCCGAGTCATTTGTTAAATTTATTCGATTTATTTTGTGGTGTTGTATAGATGTAATTAGGTACTGGATATATTATTTGCTGTATCGATTTGTACACACACACACACACACACACACACACACACACACACACACACACACACACACACACACACA
>NC_068989.1:68405681-68408425 GCF_001194135.2 Octopus bimaculoides | reverse complement strand
ACACACACACACACACACACACACACACACACACACACACACACACATATATATATATTCGTTTATTTGTTTTAGCCTTTTTAGTCGAACAAGTCGACCCCAGGACTTCTCTGTTATTTCATTGTCGTTTCTAATTAGGCCGCGGAATATCAGCTAGCAATTATTAACGTAATTAGCTTTTTTTTTTCATTATAGACAAACGAAAGCAACATTCTTGTAAAACTCACTTGATTAGTTTTTTTAAATTATTCTTTTTATTCCTGTATGACAATGTAAAACACAAAAAGTGTCGCCTGTGAGGATTTCATCTTCCAAAACAGATTCAAAATTTAAAAATACAATGGAATATGAGGCAAAAATGTGTGATATATATAGGTATGCATTATGCATATATTTATATACATTATTTACATTATTTACATTTGATGGATACTTGTCCTCATCTTGTTTGTTGTTAACACAACGTTTCGGCTGATATACCCTCCAGCCTTCGTCAGGTGTCTTGGGGAAATTTCGAACCTGGGTTCTCATTCCTAACGATGTTACTATTATTATATTATTATTATTATTACTATTATTAATCAGGTCGCTGCCGTGAATCGAACTCGGAATCTTGGGGTTAGTAGCCCGCGCTCTTAACCACTACGCAAATGTAAATAATGTAAATAATGTAAATAATTCCTCATCTCTTAAATATAGAACTATATATTTATATATTATGTATAAACACACACACACACACACACACACATGCACACACGCACACATATATCCTTTAAGTTCGTATATGTGAAGCGTTTTTAAGTTCGCTCAGAAAAGTTCCTATTTTATTCCTGCCTTCAGAGTAATTTTATGGGATGTTTATTAGTGAAGTTGCTGCTATAGCGCAGGATGATTATTGTAATACTATCTATCTATCTATCTATCTATCTATCTATCTATCTATCTATCTATCTGTCTATAATAATCCTTTCTTCTATAGGCACAAGCCCTGGAATATGGAGGTAGGGGTTAAGCCATATTGGTGGAGGAGTAAGTCGATTACAGCGACTCCAATACTCAATTGATACTTATTTTATCGACACCGAAAGGACGAAAGGCAAAGATGACTGCGGCAGAATTTGAACTCAGAACATGAAGACGAACGAAATGCTGCTAAGCATTACGCCCGGCCTTGCTAACGATTCTGCCAGCACGCCGCCTTATATCTATCTATAATAATAACTGGCATTCTATCGGTTACAACGTCGAGGGTTTCAGTTGACCCGATCAATGGAAAAGCTTGCTCGTGAAATTAAACTGCAAGTAAACGAGCACTCCTCAGACACGAGCATCCTTAACGTAATTCTCAGGGAGATTCAGCATGACACAGAGTGTGACAAGGCTGGCCCTTCGAAATACAGGTACTACTCATTTTTGCCAGTTGAGAGAACTGGAGCAACGTGAAACAAGGTGTCCTGCTCAAGCTAACAACGTCCTGTCGAGAATCAAACTCACGACCTTACGATCGTGAGCCGATTGCCCCTAACCACAAAACCACACGACTTCACCCTATATACAGGGGTTGGACAAAATAATGGAACCATCTTAAAATTTCAGACAAATTTATTTCAAGATGCGGTAGGATCGCCGTTGGCAGTAATTACAGCTTGAATTCCCGACTTGTTAACGATTCTGGCAAATCGCCGCCTTAATATTCATTTCAAATTTTCGCTCAAGACCAGCAATTTCGAGGGAGGAGATTAATCGATTACATCAACCCTAGTGTTTAACTGGTACTTATTTTATCGACCTCGGTGGAATTCGAACTCAGAACGTAAAAACGGACGAAATGCTACTAAGCATCTTACCCGGCGTACTTACCACACTGCTACTCCGCCACCTTTATTAATATCAATAGTAATAATAATTTACTTTTGGTTAGACTATAAATCGGAATATAGGACAGGGTATCTTTAAAAACAATGAAGAAATTATCTAAGTAAAGGATGCGGCAGTAAAACCTATTATATTTTACACCGTCATTGGTATGGTGCTTGTAAAGTTAGATAGATAGCAACGGCGTCTTCATATAACCGAGGTGCTTCACCGCTCCTTTCTTCAGCTACCATCGTGCCTTTGACCGTACCTTTTTTCTGTTTGAGAATTTGTCAAGTATGGCGAATCTGAATTTATTTTACCGCACCTTGCACAAAGATGCAGACATGAACCACCAGATTATGGGGATTGAAAAAACCCCATCTCTACCATATTGTATGTTTCGAGAATGATGAGAAAAGATATAGACGAGTATATAACCAAAGGTCGCAGGACAGACACGAACGCATATATACTCACACAGTCATACTTATATATTATAAAACACTATTGTTGGTTAAATACGACCTTAAGCACATTCTTTCTATTTTATTGATGTGCAGGAAAAAAGAAAAAAAAAGAGGAGACCCTGAGAAACCTTTTTAAAGTTTATTGGCAACGTCTTGTGATAGATTTATCCGGCTTCTTTTCTTACACAGTAGTAGCATAGAACAGCATCTAATCAAAGAATCCTGTAGCTCAGTAGTAGCCAGCCTAAACTGCATATTTGACATTTTGATGAAAACCTATCATTCATGCACGATATTGAGTATACTAGAAGATTCTATAATATTAATATATATTTCAGTTATTCTGAAATAATAACAATGGTGTGTATGCTTTTGTATATAATATAAGTTTACGTATATTCGAATGAATATATATAT